>NC_052489.1:12557716-12857716 GCF_009730915.1 Dioscorea cayenensis subsp. rotundata
ATATATATATGGTTTTTTTTATTTCTCATGTATAGTGGTTTCTCAATTTTTAGAGGTACATAATAGAGATTATTACTAAATTATAATAGAAGATTACCGTTAATGAGTGTCATAAAAATTACATAAGTTGGAATATTTTTAATTATAATTCACATCTCAAAATAGAGTTGTCCATAGATAATATAATTTAGAATTATATTATATATATTAGTCAATGTTTTTAGGATGACAAAATCGTCACTAATAAGGTTTAGGATCTATCAGTTTAACACCACCGGTGCAATAAATGAAGGATGTACGAGAGCCACAAAAATGGGACTCACATCAGTGAGAGATGATGGCAAACAAGTTTTCTTTCTCTCCTTATTATTATTATTTTTTAAAATTTTGTTATAAAACATTAAAAAATGAATGCACATTATGTTTCTTACAAACAACTCTTGACTCTCTTGGTGTTTCATTTGCCAAAAGTTTATTCGATTTCAAATTTAAACCCTATATATATGTACCAAAATAATAAAAATAATAACAACAAAAAAGAGAACTTCCTCTACTTTATGCTTGTTCTATGTTTGTCTTGATATATTATATAATTTTATAACACGTTATCAGCACGAAGTTTTAACCAAGCTCTGACTAATCCAATTTCTCGGCAAAATCCTTTTCACAATATATGGATACTACAAAATCCATGGTTAGATTGGACATCAAAGATGAGGATGTATGCCTTGTTGATAGTGCAACAACGCACTCAATATTTAAAAGTAAAAAATATTTTTTCCATTTAATAATGGGTAAAACCAATGTCAATACAATATCGGGCAATATAAATTTGATTGAAGGTCTCGGAAGAGTAAATATATTGTTTCCTAGAGAAACAAAAATTTATTATAACTAATGCATTATATTCTCCAAAAGTCCCCCGAAACTTATTAAGTTTTAGAAGATATACGCCTCAATGGGATCACATAGTAGACATCAAATATGAAAAAACTTGAATATTTATACATCATCGTTGTTGCTTGTGTAATAAGCAAGTATTGGAGAACCGTCGATTCTCATCCGCCTTATATTATACATATATTCGAACAATTGAGACAAATGCTATAGTAAACCGTAAGTTGACTAACCTCAAATGAATTTATTCCTATGGCATGATCGGGTTAGGTCATCTTGGATCAATAATGATGCGAAAAATTACTTTTGAAAATTCTATATGGACATCTCTAAAGAACTTGAAGATTCTTCAATCAAATGAATTTTCATGTCCATCATGCTCTCAAGGCAAATTTATTATCAGGCCATCCACAAACAAAATTGGAACTGAATCTCCTATGTTTTAGAGAGAATTCATGGTGATATATGTGGACCAATTCATCCACAATGTGGACCATTTAAATATTTTATGGTTTTAATTGACGCATCAACAAGATGGTCACATGTTTGCCTATTATCAACTCGAAACCTGGTGCTTTCGAGGTTATTAGCTCAAATTATTCGATTACAAGCACATTTCTCTGATCATGCAATTAAAACAATAAGGCTTGATAATGCTGGTGAATTTACATCTCAAGCATTTGATGACTATTGCATGTCCATTGGAATAAAAGTTGAACATCCTATTGCTCTGCGTTCATACACAAAACGGGTTTAAGTAGATTACTGACTAAGCGCTCCAATCGATTGCTAGCCCATTATTAATGAAAACAAAGCTCCAATCTATGCCTGACATGCACTTTTACATGCCGTGATCACTTGAGCGATAACAAGTGTATGAAAAATTCTCCCCTTCAATTGCCTTTCGGGCAAGAACCAAATATATCCTCATTTTGAGAGTGGTCAGAGGAGTACGTCCCAATTGCCCACCACAAAAGAGCTAGAAATGGACTCCTGTGAGGAGATTAGGAATATATATTAGATATGAATCTCCTTCTAATATTAAATATCTTGAGCCATTGATGTGGGATGTTTTCTACAATTAGATTTGTCGATCATTATTTTGATGAGACAGCTTTTTCCAACATTAGGGGGAGAAATGGAAGATGAAAATGTTGAAAAAGAAATCACATGGAATGCTCAAAAGTTTAAATCATTTTGATCCTTAGTACATAACAATGGAACTGAAGTTCAACGAATAATTCATTTACAAGAACGAAGGCAATCAACTACCTAATGCATTCCTCCGATCCAAAACAAAACAACAAAATCACAATGCATCACGAAATGCCTTATTAGAACTTTAATGTTCCAAAAGGAATTTTATAATAAATGAATCTAAAGTACTAAAGCGTGGAAGACTAGCCGGTTCAAAAGATAAAAACTCTCAAAAAGAAAAGGAAAACAAAAAGATCATAAAGAAAAACAGAGCAAAATAAACATTGAAATAAATAATACCAAACTTCCCATAGGTTCGTAGATCCCGAAATCAAGAGGAGAATCATGAAATTCCGTAAATTATGTCTCAAATGGGAAAATGGGATGTGAAATGAACAATTGTTTGATACATATCTTTCGCATATAATGCGAATTGATCTCAAAGATAAGGATTATGAGCCCAAATCTATCGAGGAAAGCCGAAAAAGAAACGTATCTGGCCAGAACGGAAAAACGCATACATGCAGAATTAAATTGTCTCACATCCAGGAGTTTTGATTCATAACTAAAACACTGCAGATGTTAAACCATTTGGTCACAAATGGGTATTTCCAGCGGTAAACGAAATGAGAAAATGAAAACTGTTAGATATAAAGCTAAGGCTCGCTGCACAAGGGTTTTCTCAGAAGACCTCAGATTGACTACTAAGAAACATACTCACTATGGATAGATACAATCACAAGCTTCGCTTATCTAATTAGCCTCGGCACAGACATAAAATTGCGCGCTTGAATTAACGGATGTTGTTACCGCAGCACTTTATACGGCTAAATAGAGCACAATATATATATGGCAGCATATATACATACGAAAGTCCTGTATAGACTTAAGACGCTCAAGCATACAATTCAATTCCTCGTGGACACGTATTCAATTGCTACAAAGATCTTCTTCAGGTATGGTTCAAATCACGAACTGGGAGCGATGTGGTATCATACTCAGCCGTCAAAGAGTACTTTGTTAAAAGAAAGGTATAAGAATGAATCATTTGTCCATGTGTGCATCAAGAACCGAAAAGGATACGTGATAATTGGGGTATATGTTGACGATTTAAATATAATCGAACTCAAGAGCTCCAAACGCCGCTTAATTATTTAAAGAAAGAATTTGAAACGAAAGCTCTCTGAGAACAAAATTTTGTCTTGACTCAGCTCGAGAACTTAGAGAGTGGTGTTTTTATCCACCAATCGATATATACGCAAAAGGGTTTTCAACGATTTAATACGGATAAAGCATATCCATTAACAAGTCCTATGGTTGTTCGATCCCTTGATATTCATAAGACCCTTTTAGACCTCAGGAAGATAATGAAGAATTACTTGCAATCAAGCATCGATATCTTTCAGCAATTGGTGCCTTGATGATCTCGCTTAATCGACTTGGGCCAGACATAGCTTTCGCTATAAATTTATTATCAAGATATATTTCCGCACTAACACTGAGACATCGGAATGGTATTAAATATATACTATATTATCTTCAAGAATAGCTATTATGGGATTATTTTATACAAGAATACAATTAGTCGGATACTAGACAGTGGATATTTATCCTGATCCGGTGACAAAGCCCGATCACAAACCTGCGTTATGTGCTTTACTACATGGAGAACGGCTAGTATCACAGGCGTCTATGGAAATAAACTATAGCTCGCTACTTCAAATCATGCAGTAAAATACTTGCAACTATGAAGCAAGTCATCAATGCTGTTAGATCAAACTGACACACCATATTCAAGATTGTAGTTTGTTGTCCTAGAAGGACAAATTCAACAATATTATAATAAGATAACGCAATAGATATAGTTTCAATTGAGCGAAGATAATAAAGGCGGCGTAGAATAGAAACATATATCACCGAAGTTTATTTTCACATACTGAACTTGAGAAAATGGTGATATCCATATCTGAAAATACAATCTAGTCAAAAATCCTCGCAGATTTATTCACTAAGGCATTACCCACATCAACTTTTGAAAAGTCTTTGTTCGAAAGATCGAGACTGCGTCGCTGTGATCTTCAATCATATATTCTTCAAAGGAGTCAGTATACTGCCGTACTTTTTCTTCTCACGGTATTCCAATCGGTTTTTTCCTGATAAGGTTTTAATGAGCGCAGTTAGAACAGTTGCAGAGTATCGTGAAAAGTCTGTACTCTTTTTCCTTCACTATGATTTTTCCCACCGAGCTCTAAGTAAGGTTTTAACGAGGCAATTCCTATATAATGGAGTATTCAAGGGGGAGGTCATGCTAAAACATTAAAACTGAATGCACATTACGTTTCTACAAACTCCTCTCGACTTTGGGCGCTTCATTTGCTAAAAGTTTATTCGGTTTCAAATTTAAACCCTATATATATGTACCAAAAGAATGAAAATAATAACAACAAGAAAGAGAACTTCCTCTACTTTATGCGTGTTCTATGTTTGTCTTGATATATTATATAATTTTATAACAAATTTATTATTTTTTGTGAAATTATCATAAAAAAACTCCAAAAAATAATTTTAAAAGTAGTTGATATTTTGATCTATTACATCGGGTCCTTTCATAAGGTATTTATGTCCTTATATATAAAATAAATTTGAATTTCAAATCATACTGAATGAAAAAGTTGTACATGCCTTTGACATTATCTATTCATTTTATCAATATATATATATATATATATATTAAAAAAAATTAAAAGTTAGCTTCCAAATGATTAAGTTTTTTAAAACATAGAAAACAGTACAACAATTACTTACCATGAGACCAAAGCAATTTAGTAGTGATTAGCAGTACTAAAAATAAATTTCTATGTCGTATGAGGAGTGGTGAAAATTCAAATCCTCATTGAAAAAATTAACTTATGATGATGTTATAACTTATACTCGCACCATAGAAATAGGTAAGTATTTCGACAGTTAAATCACAACTCAATCAATATTTAATATTTAATTTGATAGTCATAATTATTTTAATTAAAATGAATAAATAAAAGAGATATTATTTAGAAAGAGAGAGAAATGGCAATTAAAGTAGAGAAAATAATTACAGTATATTATTTTATTTTAATTTTCTTTTTTTAGTTCTAGATAATTTCAAACTAATTCAAGAATTCAAAAGAGATTTAATAATAAAATTTCCAAAAATAAAAAATAAAAAAATAATAATTTGATATAATTAATTATAATAAAAAGGACGGCACCGCCACTACTACCTTCTAGGCTATATTGTCCTCTCTCCTAACAGCATTAGCATTAATAATAATAATAATAATAATAATAATAATAATAATAATAATAATAATAATAAAGTCTACTTGTCGGTGCAAAAAATGTTTAGTCTTATTTGTTCTAATTGAATTAAAAAAACATTACATAATAAAATTATTCATCAATTTCAATTACCTTTGATATGGATTGTTGTGGCTAATTTCATTGGCAAAACTACTGTTTAAAATAATTTTATGCAATATTTTAAGAGGCTAGATCATAGTTCATACAAACAAACAAAAAAAAAGTAATTTGAAATTTATATAAAACTTGCAATTTTTTTAATTCTTTTTTTTTTTTACAAAAAAAAAATGCAATATGTGTGTGATATGTGTATAATAATCTTATTTTTAAATTGGTTTTGTATATTTATTTGATAGGTTTTTAATATAACAATATTTAAAACTTTAATTTCATATGATTGTTTCATTTGCAAATAATTAGAAAAATCTAATTTAATAACAGTATCAGTTAAATATATGAAATATTTGAAAATCTTCACTTTGGTGGTCATTTAAACTTTACATTATTAATAACATAACAATTTGGCTACGTAATAATTTATTTTAATTAATATATATATATATATATATATATGTGCTGACCAAGTTTAGATGAAACCCAACAATAATTTTTTTGTAATTTTTTTTTTTTAATGAAAGTAAGTAACCAAACCAATTGTATGTAATTGAAGGAAATCATTGGTGACCAAAGTTTAAAACTGGCCAACCTCCTTGATCTTTAGATTTATAAATGCAACCCCATGAAACCAACCAGCATCTCCGTCCTTCTTCCAAAGAAAGTTTTTATGAATTTTATAGGTATCATGCATTACCTATTTCAAAAGTTCAAATATCAACATCTAATAAGTGAGGATGGTGGATATATAGCACAAAGTTTATAAGTATAATGTCTACGTACCTCCAATAGATATATTTTTGAGTTTCCAAAAAGCAATGTGAGTTAATTGAATTTTCTAAGTAAGCTTTAATCAGTCTTGGCGATAAGGGATTCTACTTGGAAACCCCAGATATATAATAACTCAAAGTTTGTTAGCTACATAAATAAATTGAGGTAAGGGTTTTTATCGTGTCTGATAAACTACCGCATTTAGAGGAGGAGAGGCCATTTTTATGAAAATTGATGGATCCACCATACTAACATAGTGCCCAGCAATAATTTTGAAATCATATAATATTTAAAAATATCAAGGAAAAAGTTTTTTGGAAAACTTATAACCAATAATAATGTCCCAAATTGGACATGAGAACATTGAATGCTTAAAATTGAATTTCAGGAAGGAGGTACTTCAAAAGGACTGGATATGTATAGGCCAACATTGACATAACAACCCTTAAAGGAGTCCCACTTCATCCAACTGAATTATTTAAGGGTAAGTAACCTACAGGGCAATGGCCGTTCAAAATGTTGTCTTTTTGTGTCTCTAGCTTTTTCCCTGACCTACAGATTTTATTTATTTAATTTAGTGCTTCCTCGGTCTTTATTGATATTTTTATCAAAATTTTAAATTTTTATATAAGCAATATTACCTCTTGGTTTTTGTTAAATAAACCTGATATAAATTTATGTTATCAGAGAACTAGGGCATAAGCCAGTGGTACCCATTTTATATTGAGTTTGAGTGATTTTTAGTTCAAGCCCCTCAATTGGCAATATGTAAAATATTCTATGAGAGGTCTGTGGGAGGAGCACTTTCCTCTCTTCCAGGGTTGCACGAAAAAATTTTTTTATCCCTATAAGGTCTGTAAGCCACTGTAATTGATGCACCTATGTATCTTCTTATCCCTTGATTAACAGCGCTTGGTGATTTCGGCAAAAAAAAAAAAAAAATTTTATTGCTGCTTTAATATATGAGTAGTAGTTTAATTGATTCCTAACAAGAAATTCTAAAGTTCAATTTCGATCTAAAACATAATTGAGAATTTGGAGAGTGTGTATATGGGGTGATTTGTCACATTGTTAATATATATTCTTTTTTATGTTATTCTTCTTGTTCTTCTATTTTTATTTGTTTATTTATTTTACATTCACATTTTGTTGTTTTTTTTCTTTCCTTTGTACACTCTTTTGTGTAATTGAAGTTTTATTTCTTATTTTTCCTCATTTTCGTTTCTTCTTCTATTTAGGTATTTATATTGTTAAATCATTGAATCAAACCAAGAAATAATAAAGATATGAAGTGTAGAGTAAGAAACAGTGAAAACAAGAAGTGTAAGCATTTTTAGTATGAAAAATATCTAAGCTTATACGAGTATAATCTAAGTAACTAACAAAAAAATGAACAGTTAAAATACAAAATTCAAGAAAACAATAGGAGAGGAATTATGAACAGAAATATATATAACCTGAATAGCTATTGTCAAAATTTGAACAATAAGTACTGATAAACATTTAAATAAATAGAAAACTAATATGAGATATATATTCTAATATATAAAAAATTTAATTTTAAATATAACTACTAAGATATCTTATTTATATAATACTATTTATTTACTATTTATCGTGTCCCCTGTAGGGGGAATCATATTCATCACATTTCCAAAATTGTATAGCAGAGAAAATTTACTATCGTGAGGGGTTATAATCCCTGATATATCAATTTGGGACCATGTGGTAGGTTATCATTGGCTCGTGTGTTAATTTGCTCTATATAATAAATCTTTCAGAGGTCGTTAAGCCATTGTAATTGATGCACTTCAATATTTAACATGTTCTTTAGACAATACTTGTCGTCTTTACCAAATATATATATATATATATATATATACATACATGTTAATGATTAAAATGTAAAAAGTTCAGTGACTAACTATGGTTCAAAACCACAACACATTATAATGCGGTGATCACGTCCTTTCTTCAAAAAATAATAACTAATAATTTTTAATAAAAATATAAATATACTTTTTAATAAATAGCATTTACTCATATTTCCAAACACTAAAAAGTAGTCAAAATTGGTTAGGTTGCAAGCAAAGCTTGATGGGAAATGTTATCAAACTTTTGGTGATAAATCAAGATGGCATTGTCATGCAGTCATTATATTGGAAAAAGTCAAAGTGACCCAATGATATATCTCTATACATGTATATATTTGTCTGGCTGGCAGGAGTAACAAAAAGCAAATAGAAGGCACTGATTGATTGATTTTGCGCAAAGGAAACTGTTCATTTTATAATAAGAACAGGGTTCTTAATGTTCCATCAATCAAACAACTTATTTATGTGAGAAATGACAATTTTAATTTTTCATCTATTTTTTTTATATGAATTACAATGGTGTTTTTTAAGCACATATTTTTTTAATTAAATTTTGTCAGATAATTAATACCTTTTATGTGGAACACGAGGCAGATAACTGATTTGATTTTTTTTTAATGACTTGTTAAAATTATTTTATCTTATTAATTTACTTATCGCCCAAAAAAACATGTAAAAAAAGACTTCTAACAAAGTACATCTCTTCTTATAGGTATTAAATATATATATATATATAAGCCAAATTTTGAACACAACATTATTTAAGAGACTTAAACATTTATCTTTTGGATTAAACTTTGTAGCATATTTCAGCATTTTTATTTTAAAATTTTTATTACTATTAATACAAAATTCTCATTTTATAATTTTTTATAATTTTATTTTAATTTATTTCCTTTTTTCCACAAACATGACAAGACGCATGTGTGCACATGCCAAAGTTTACTTTTGAGCTCACGTGGATTTAAGTTATTAAACCAGAATATGAAGGAAAAGGAAAACAATGAAGATGAAAAAGAAATAAAAAAGATAAAAAAACATATGCATATACATCCCTAAAAATATATACTATTAAAATACATTATTATATATCAAATAATAAAAAAATATGCATATACATCCCTAAAAATTTGTAATAGTGATAAAATAATATTTTAACATGTATACTTCTAAAAAAATAATGTCATTTTATTCATGCTATTTAAATGAAAAATTAACAATGCCAGTTTAAGAATTTAAAAAACATTAATTTTATTATTATATAAAATTATTAATATTCATATAATTTACAATACAAATTTATGATTTACACGCAGCAAATTAAAGGGGTGCGTACACAAATATATGCGAACTTTAAGAGATATATATATAGTATTTGGTTTCATTGAGAGACACATACATTATTGAGTGAATTTTGGAAATTTTTAGCCAAAGATTCTTGTAAAAATAACTTTTTTAAAACCAAGAATATTTAACTTTTGGTTGCCTAAAACTTCAGAGAGGGCCTTGAATGGAGTCCTTAAATTTAATTTTTTTTTTAAAAAAAATTCTCCTTTTTGTGTTTACACAGCAGTCTTACTCCATGCACCACCCAGTGTCTCCCAGTCTATTTCTAAGGGTTTTTTTTTAAAGTTTTTTTTAAAATTTTTTTTTTAATAGGTGACATTCCACCATTAAGAAAGTCTTTATAATTAGTGTGTTTAAGAATTTTGAATCATGTATGAGTTTGTCCACAATAGCTAGCATCATATTATAAGAAAAATTAATAGACCAAGACAAAATGCCCATGCATGATCAGTGGTGATTGATAATATATTTTAAAAGTCAGACACCTAATTCTAAAACATGTGCACCCCAGATTGAATTTGATAACAATCAAGACTTGTATGTAGTAATTCCAATACTAAATATCAAAATTGGAGGCTGGATGACCACATTAAGAGAGAGACATCTTGCTTAACTTGCACCTTTCCGAAGACCCAACTGATTCATTTTCAATATTTCCAATGCCTTTTTGGAAGAAATTCATGTCTCATTTTCTCTTCAGGGATTCATTTATTTTTTATTTTTTGTATTTTATCTGTTTTCTATCGATGAATTTATCTATTTTGAGAGGAGTTGCGATGTAATATAATCTTCTTTTATTTTTTTTAATATAAGTGGTTTATCCATAAGTTAAAAAAACACACAGTTTTTTAATAAAAATTATTAAGCAAAATTTTCAAGGACATTGTATTTAAATAAATCTATTTTCTAGTGTGAATGAGAAGGAAGTTAATATAATAATATTGTTCATAAAGTGTAATAAGTGTTCAAATGATGAGCTACACTTTATAAGAGTTCAAACCTATTATTGTTGAATTATTTAAAGTTTCTTTGTGAAGTATATTGTTGTTGATAGACAATTATATATGGAATAATGCCATTTTTTCTTTAAATTTAATGAATTTCTTAACGTTAATTTGAGATAATTTAAACATAAAATGTCATTCCTATGTGTGGAAAAATGTCATTTTTCTATAAATCTAATGAATTTCTTAACGTTAATGTGAGATAATTTAAATATAAAATATTATTCATGTATTGTATTGATTTGCAAAAACCTGTTTGTTGATTTGTTATTACAATACAATAAGTTTCAAGTTTTTAATACTTCAAATGTTGCACTATTATTCAAGTGTGGAAAATTAATGACAATTATTATATCTTAACAAGTTTATTGAATAATTATTCAAATTCTATAAGTTTTATTTTTTTTGGCTAACTTAATATTATATATATATATATATATACACACACTTGTAAGGTTGCAATTTTTGTTAAGACTCTAAAAAATAAAGATATTTTATTTTATTTTTATAATTTTTAAATAATTATTTATTATCTATTACCGGTTGACTGTTCACTCCTGTCACAGAATCAAAGACACTAGTGTGGCACCTAATTATAGAAATAAAAAATATTCTTAATCTGTTTAAAAAATTATGAATCAAAACAAAATAATTCTTTTTTTAAAAATCAAAATTAATAATTTAATAAAATCCAACATATAAACCAGCCGACTAAAACCGATATTTTTTTTTTTTTGAGGATCAGGTTTAGATTGTGTGGTCCAAAGCAGTAGATCGCCAAAATAAAAATAAACAAATAAATAAAAAGAAAAATCACCGTTTTGTTTGCTTTGCTTCACGTGAAATATGTTAATGAGGAAAAAAAGAAGCATCCAGATCCCTACAATAATAATAATAATAATAATAATTAATAAATACACAAAATCCACGTGGCAACATGGCGTGTGGCCTCTCACCCAAAAGATAGGAACGATATGCAGATATAGACCGTCCAAAGGCCGTGGTCCTTCTCTCTGATCAGCTACATGGTCCCTCATATGATACATCAGTACAACCCCATGTTACTGCCGTACACGTATCCCTTTTAACAAAGTTTTTCATGAAAACCCCCCTCTTTTGTTATTTAATAATTTATTTATATTTTTAACGCTGTTGGGTCCAGTTTTGTCGATGTGTCAATCGGTGGATGATCATACCTTTCGACGTCCGTCAGTCATCTTCGTCACAGGAGAGAAAAATGGTGATGAAAGCACAATGTTTGTGGACCTGTGGTGGTAGCTGCATTATTCTGCTAATTAGTCTTTTAAGTCAAATCTTTATTCTTTTGAAGAATAATGATTTTGTGTATTTGAGAGGATAAGTTTGATAATTTCTAGGAATGTGAAGGGGCTTTTGTGTAAATTGGACTCATGGTGCCCTGAGTCACACGACATGCAACATTGTGTGAATGGCAGCGTCTTTTATAAATAGAAGGAAAGAAGTAAAGTTGAAGTAAGCCATTCTGTTTTGCATTTTCATTTTCATTTGCATCAGAGAATCCAAAGCTGTTTCTTCTTCTTCTACTTCTCTTTGTTTTGAGGTATTGTTTTCTCCTGTTTTCAACTTTCAGAGATGAACATATATTTATGTATATATTTTGTTTTATTTATTTAGTGCATTTTTGTCAAATGAAAAAGACTAAAATGAAAAGTGGGGGTAAAATGGGTCCTATTTCCCTCAAATAGTTACTGCTTAACATTTGAGGAAGTCCAAAAATAACATTTGGATACCAACATTCCAAAAACAAAATTTAAGTAGTTCTCCACTTGTTCTTTGTCACAAATCTCTTCAAAGAAGCGCGTTTGTTCTTTGTTTTATTTTATTAGTACATTGTTAAAATGACAAGGACTAATTTAAGCTACTTATCAAAGCGGAGAAAAAAAAATATATAGTAATAACATGAATTTACATAAAACAAAACTAATGAACTGAATTGAGTTTTTTTCAGATGGAGTCTGCTTCATCTGGAATTCTGAGAACCAAATCTGAGCAGATAGAAATGGCATCAATCAAACAGTCACTGAGTCGAACAGCATCAGCTGAGACGATCTCAGTTGCAGACACTAATGGTGGGCTGTCAAGGAAATCAAGCTTCGGCAAAATTGGTTCGCCAGGACGGAGAGTGGGAAACCATACGAGGAAGTCGAGGAGTGGACAGCTAAAGCTGGAGTTGGATGAAGTAAGCAGCAGCGCGGCGCTGAGTCGAGCATCCAGCGCGGGACTCGGCTTCTCCTTCTCCTTTACAGGCTTCACTCCACCCGAAGACATCATTGCTAACTTGAAGAAAAGTTTTAGTGACGATGACAACGGTAAATACTTGCATTCATTTTCCATTACATTGCCGTGCAGATTAAATGTAGATAAAGACAGCATAGACTCGGTAAAAGGTAGAACAGAAATTTTTAAGTCAGTGTCAGGCTTGCAAGCAATGCAACTGCCGAGAATGTTGAAGTGATTCGTATCATGATCTGTTGAGAAAACCATAGTGTGTCCAACATTTTATTATAAATGCTGACAAGAGGTGAAAGATGTAGAAAATTCAATAATCAACTTTGTAAAAACCTGAAATGACTTGCCCTGTATCTTACCATGTAGCGGTTGATCTTGAGAGTGGAGGCGAACGAAGAAGGAAAAGGATGACAACAGAGCCAACCTTACCAATCTATTTGAAGGTATGCTAACTCTGCCTGCTGCCATTGAAATTGGGAGCTTTGTTCTGTTAACTGAAGTAGAGCAAAACAGATTTTGATATTATTATGGAGATCATGAAAAAACAAGAATAATAAGGGTACATGATTAGGTCTCAGAGATAAATCAGTTCAGGAGAAATAATAAGATGCTTAAATATAATTAATTATGTCGAAACAGTTTTTGATCACCCAGAATAACGGGTAAAACGTGCATGTTGTGTTTTTCATTTATCTTGCAGTTCACAGGTGTCAAATATAAGGTTATCACAAAAGGTGTAACCAGCACATCAGAGAAGGAAATCATTCAAGGGATTACAGGTTCAGCAAGTCCAGGAGAGGTTCTTGCTCTAATGGGACCATCAGGCAGTGGAAAAACTACGCTGTTGAGTCTCCTAGGTAGAAGGATTACTGGTGAAATATCTGAAGGATCCATCACTTACAATGATGAACCATATTCCAAATCACTGAACCGCAGGTAAAGACCAGACAGACTCTGCAAATATTAAGACAAATCTCGCAAATGATGTAGCCTTCTTAGTTTCATGAGTACTAAAGTTCTAGAGAGTAAAATTTTATCACATAGAAACATTGGTTAGAAATTGAAAACATAAAAACTGGTAGTGTACTTATAATGGGTAAAATGATGGAATGATGCTTTCCTCCAAGAGAGGCAAATGCCAAAGTTCTTGCAGAGGGCTGATAGGATGGATGTTTAATCAGCATGATCAGTATAGTGAACTATAACCAGTCCTCTGAGGTGAGCATTACTTCCTATCATTAACCCAAAAATGGACTACAAACACAAAATTATAGCTGATGAAACAAGAAACACTTGGCAGGATTGGGTTTGTGACACAAGACGATGTTCTATTTCCACATCTAACAGTGAAAGAAACATTAACTTACGCGGCTCTCCTTCGGCTTCCGAAGACAATGACAAAACAACAGAAGAAAGAACGGGCTTTGGATGTTATCTTTGAGCTAGGGCTTGAAAGGTACTTTTCTGTTCTTTAATTGCAACAAAATGCAGAAATGTTTCTGCAAAAAATTAAAATAAAATAGAAAGCTAAGTCTTAGAATCTTTGTACAGGTGCCAGGAAACAATGATTGGAGGAGCATTTGTAAGGGGTGTTTCAGGTGGCGAGAGGAAAAGGGTGTGCATCGGGAATGAGATTTTAATCAATCCATCTTTGTTGTTTCTTGATGAGCCAACATCTGGCCTGGACTCAACAACAGCGCTAAGGATAGTAGAGATGTTACATGGCATAGCTGAGGTAAGCAGAATTGGCAACAATGTTTTTGTTCATAACTTCCTCAAATTATGGGCAACCGATCTAAATAATAAACGTTGTCCCAATTTTCTGATAAAGCAAAACACTTAAACTAAATATCTACTTGATTTATCAGATGAATAGTGCAAGCAGGCAAACAATAATTGAACCTAGAACACAAAACGTTGTCAATTGTATGGGTCTTGAGGTCACATGAATTAGTATATCTGATGTGCTTTGAAGAGATAACACAACAAAAAAAATGATTGATATCCACATAATACCGATACTGATTGCAAATAAACACTTACCATATGGTCAAACAAATCGAAGTATTTATGCCGTACAGAACCAGAAACCAAATGATTTGACATTAGCATGTAAATACATCATGAAAAGATCAAGAAGCTCTAACAAACGTCTAATAAAACAGACACAGTAAGATCAATAGAGTTGCTTATCTCACATAATATGAAACCAAATGATTTGACAACAGCATACAAACATATAATCAACAGATGAAGGCCCTATCTGAAACCCAGTGAATCAAGACACGATATGATGGTCGAAAATGAAGCATAAGCCTAATTGATTTGCTAGCAAATTTAGACAAACTTCAGATCATTAATTTAAAGAATAGTGTCAGATCCTTAAAGGTATTTTTGAATTGCTCGGGTTCTAGATTCATCATCTAAAAAGTTGATTTAGTTATTCATACCTGTTGGGACGTAGTGGCTCAGGTCCATAGTCCCACATCGCCTGTGAGACCAATTCTCTCTAGCTTCATATACCCTTACCAAACCTTCCCCACAACTGCAGTTATGGAGAAGTTAGGGTGGTGGGTCCCTGTATTAACAATACCAATGATGTCATTCTAATCATATGGTAGGATGGGAAGACGGTGGTAACAACAATTCATCAGCCATCGAGCAGACTGTTTCACAATTTTGATAAATTAATCCTTCTTGGCAAGGGGAGTTTGCTCTACTATGGAAAGGCGTCAGAAGCAATGCCTTATTTTTCATCCATTGGATGCAATCCTCTAATTGCAATGAATCCAGCAGAATTCTTGCTGGATCTTGCTAATGGAAACATGAATGATATATCAATGCCATCAGAATTAGATGACAAAGTGCAGCTGGAGAATCTGGGAGGTGATGCAAGAACTGATAGACCATCTCCTAAGGATATTCATGAGGTAAGAAACTCTTTTGCCCTCTGAACCATATGCAAAACAGCATAGCTTTCTTCAATTTGTGAAATTCTTATATATGCACATCTACAATATTCAACATAGAAAGCAAAAGTACAACTTGAATAAATCCATAATTTCTATAGTCCTGTATCAACAATTACTCAGCGAACACCATGTTATAATGAACATGAAAAATCAACAGTATTTGGTGGAAGCCTATGAGACTCGAGTTGCTGACCAAGAAAAGAAAAAACTTTTGTTGCCTATTCCTATCAATGAGGATCTGAAAGCAAAGATGTCATCACAAAAAAGAGAATGGGGAGCAAACTGGTGGCAACAGTTCTCGATTTTATTTAGAAGAGGATTCAAGGAAAGACAACATGATTACCTTAGTTGGATGAGAATCACGCAAGTTATTGCAACTGCGATTATTCTTGGATTGCTATGGTGGCACTCAGATAGTTCCACACCAAAAGGTCTGCAAGATCAGGTATGAAATCTACTGGTAGCAATTTTTTTCAATATTTACTAGTATAAAGTAGGTGCAAAGCTTGAGGATATATATGGAGGAAAGAACATTACCTGCAGAACATAAATGACTGAATTAAAATACAATGAGCAATCTGAGTTTGCCCGAAAATAGAATATGAACTGTTATAGAAGGCTATATGTAACAAAAAGCAAAAGCTACTTATAGCCATGACACTGGTAATGTCATAAGCAACGAAGACCCTACCAGCCATGAATTTGACAATGAAATGTCTAAAAAAGTGTGCTCTGCATAACATAATTCATGCATTGATGAATATTGCCTAAATAGGCTTCTGCACTAATGAGTCGGAAGCAATGATTCTGTAATATTTACCCTAACGTTATGAATCCTGAAAATGAAACCTGGCCATGGAGGGCTTGCATGGTATAAGAAAGATAAGCTGCTAGATCCATGTCGAACACAATTATGCATATGACAAATATATACATGCACAAAAGGGGTTTGCATATATAGCAAGTTCCATAGGTTTCATATCAAACCTATATGTGGGAATGCAAAGATGAACAGACAATCTGATATCTACTTTTGGGTAGTCATGATAAGCTATGTATAATACTTAAATATTTTCCTTGTGCAAAAGCAAGTCTAACTTTATTTCTTCATCCAAAATTGCAGGCAGGACTGTTGTTCTTTGTTCCTGTCTTCTGGGGCTTCTTTCCTGTCTTTACAGCAATCTTCACATTCCCTCAAGAAAGAGCAATGCTAAACAAGGAACGAGCAGTTGACATGTATAAGTTGAGCGCATACTTCATGGCTAGGACAACAAGTGATTTACCATTAGACCTCATATTACCGACACTGTTTCTGCTCATAGTCTACTTTATGGCAGGCTTAAGACCAAGTCCTGCGCCATTCTTTCTTACCATGCTTGCAGTGTTTCTAAACATTATTGCCGCTGAGGTATGTTTTCTAGAGAAATCCTAGATGATAAGTTTGCATGTGCATCTCAAGCCTGAGTTGGTAAATTTACGTAATAATAGATGGAATAAATATTGGGTGAGCACAGGGGGTTGGATTGGCAATTGGAGCTACTTTGATGGACTTCAAGAAGGGAACAACTCTAGCTTCAGTCACAATCATGACCTTTATGTTGGCTGGTGGGCTCTTTGTAAAGGTAAGCATCTAATCATACTTACGATGAAATTACCAACTCAATCTTCTAATAGATTGAAAATCATCCTTTCACTATCCAAATTCAAATATAATATATGATATTTCCAGAGAAATAGAGCCACATGGCAAAATGAGATTATCAGATATAAAATTTTCTCTTTAGGAATTCAGGAAATAGTTATGAAGACAGTTGTGTTAATAAAAAATAATGAGATGATAGGAATCTAAAGACTTCAGTGGTTGACCTCAACATTGAAAACTATCAACATGCTTAGCATTAGCATTACAAGAAAACCAAGAAACAAAATAAATAACATAAATTTGTGATCATAAAGCATATGTGAATTTTTTGCCACATTCAGGACAACAGTTTTGTCTTCCACTCGGTACAAGTGACCATTCAACAAAAACTAGTTTGAGGAACACTTATTCAAAATAGTGCTATCACAAGAACAAACTTCAGTTTAACCAGACATGAACTGCAATTAAAAGTGAGATTCTGGCAAAAGTTTGCTATGAAGACAGTTATGAAATATGAATGCTAGTATTATTCCTAAACTGATAGTAAAAATCAGGTGCACATGGATAGATTATAAGTACATGCTTCAAGAGCCCACTCAATATGGACATCTTTTTTGGGATACTCATAGATGTAAATTCAATAGAAGTACTGATCAAATTCTTATAAGCACATACAGTCAGTCCATCATGAAAGAAGTTGAATATATCAAGTTAAAAGTTTCCTAATAAAATACCTGAAATGATTGTAAGATGCATAATTGGCAATATACTTTTACAGCATATGCACATCAACTAAGTAGTTGTAAACCTTTGCACCAATTCATATACACAATAAAAAAGACATTGAGCATTTACTTTCTAAATTCCAATGGATATGACAGAGACTTGGTCCCTTAATTTTCCCTGGCATTTAACAAACCAAGTAACAAAAATAGATTCAGATGATTGAAACCCATTGCAGTTAACAAAAACAACAGTATATTCAAGTCTTCCGATAAAAAGGATGTGCACTGCATTTTCAACCTTTAAATCATGGAACTATAACTGGTCTTCTCTGCATTATTCCATAAGTCGAAGAGTTTTATCACTTTGGTATACTTGAAAGAAGCTTATAGCGCTACTTGTTGTTTGCAGAGGGTTCCTGTGTTCATATCATGGATTCGTTATGTATCTTTCAATTATCATACTTACAGACTCCTGCTCAAGGTGCAGTATGGTCACATACCAACCTCTGTAAATTTCATTAACATGGGAAGTGGTGTCAGGGAAGTTCTTGCGCTGATAGCAATGGGTTTGGGGTACCGGCTACTAGCGTATTTTTCACTAAGGATGAAGATGCATGTGGGTGCTTAAATAAAAGACTGACCACCAAGAATAGGAATATGATCCGGTCATAAGTGGAGGATGTTTTCCCATTATCTTCACTACACAGTTGAGTTTATTTGAGGTTAATGAGCACAAAGATGGAAAATATATTACTAGAACCTTATATATCGAACTCCAAGATTTTGTAAATTAGGGTCATTTTGCCAAAATCTAGTACTAAAATATTTTCAAAGTTTGTACATATTTTTCTTGCCAGGAGAGATTACAAATGCCATCTTAAGCTTAATATGCATTCATGAGCTCTCCCCCAAGGTGAGCAATAAATGTGATTGCATAACATAATCAAACTCATAAACTACAACATTTATAAACCCAATGATTTACTTTGATAATGTCTCAAATAAGTATATTAATGAAATGGATACAAGTATGCCCGTAACAGCAAAACTGTAACAATAAGAATCTTGCTAGAAGCCTAGTATCTAAGAAGATGACAAGATGAGCACTTGTGTGCAGAGAGAAGATGCAGTTGTAGTTCAACACACAAATTCCGGCACAACTGATGAAAAGACTTATCTATGTGAAAGGTAATATGTGACATTAATCACAATCATGAATAACACAAGCAAGCAAATTGTATCCTTGAAGGTAAATGCCCATCACTTCAAAAAAATTATAAATTTAGATGAAGAAAAATTGTGAAGTTACAATGATGGTTTCTATCATTAAACAGCTGAAACTCCTACTAGAAGCATAATTTTATACACAACATGTTTAAAATTGAAAAGTGTGCAAACAACTACCTTAGTTCTGTATAGAAAGGATTATACCAAGAAAATCTATTGCTTTCTGGAATTTACAATGTGCTCTGGGTCATAAATCTCAAGCAGTGATTCTCAAAAACTTCTATAATCTTTATATACCTAAACCATGACCAGCTGAATAAAGTTTGACAAGCAACATGACCATTATTGGACAACTTTCAGTGCAACTGGTACACATCTTGATTCAGTTATTCCTCAACTGAGCAGACATGTAATAAAGTCCACCTGATGTGTCTTTCAGGCCATAGTCCTAAGCCACCCAAGAAGCTGAAGGAGGGCAGCATCCAAAATGGGAGATTTTCTCTCAAGCCCTGGAAATGACAAATCAAATCCTGTAAATGATCAGCTCCAACCTCAATTAACCCAAGTGCAAGCAATAATAAACAAAATGCAATCCCTCTTCCCATAATCTATCCACAGGTAATTTTCCTAAATGTTAAGCATCATCTTTCAACTTTGCAAGCATTATAAACTGTTACCTTCCTCTTTTCAACCTCAATATGTAAGGAAGTTAGGGGAAAAAAATTCAAGGATTCCAAAACAGATTCCACTATAACTAATTGAAACTCAAAATCCAATTCTATCATGATTTGATCATCCCCAAACTTTGAAGGAACAGAAATATAACCAACTTTAAGGGGATGGCATTATACAAGAATATCACAACTATTCTTCGCTCCTTTTACTGCAAGAATCAAACAAAGTGGAATTGACAGTAAGGTCTCTCAAATTAAAGTATGCTACTGGTGAGTGTGTTTGCAATCAAAAAGAATATTTACAGATCTCTATCAGGATGAACAAACTATAAAATCCATTGTACATCACCCAATCAATATTACAAAAAGGAGAAATTTAGTTTAAAGATCCAGTAATAAATTACAGATTATATTTGCATAAATATGGCTTTAATTCCTTTGATGATCCAAAGGCACCGTGAAAGAATGTCAGTCAGTAATCTTGCACAGAACCTGAGTTAATAAACTAACAAAATCAGATGCGTGATTACAAATTTGAGACTCGAGTAAAATTCTCATGCAAACTCGGTTGTTGTTTCGTTGAAAAGAAGATTATTGAATTTTGGCAGTACTATCAGAGCAGAAAATTACATGAATTTTCTCCTACAGGTCAGGTCAAACAGCTCGCAAATTCAGTCATAACAGATAAATAATGCTTACCAATATCAGCAGCAACTCGATGCGCACACATAATTCCTGAAAAAGAAACAGCTATAACTCCTTGACCAGGAAAACAGCTATCCCCAACACAGTAAAGACCATCAATGCCCTGCAAATCCAAGTAATGACAAGCAGCATAATGGTCCGCATTTCAAATAGAGAAGTATCAGGAGTCCATTACAGCTATTTGTTTTTATTTCCTCAAAAAGTGGCACCAACTGCTTGGAAGCATTAAAAGTTGCTATATTTACTTACTGTTGTATTGAAAGGCATTCCAAGCAAACCCTTGGGTATACTACGTGGCATTGGCCCATACGTACCATCATATCGAGCAAGATATCGCCTGTGAGTCTTTGGTGTTCCTACCTGCCATGATGAATATAATTCCAGCATAAATTAAATATTAGATAATATTCAATTGTATAACATGCATCATTTAAGAAAACAAAATCTTAAATTGTAATTTATTTTAAAAAAAATGAGTAAAAAACTATTAATGACTGGATTTCAAATTTTACATACAAAACCAGATACTGTAACACAAATAGTTCAATACCCAGTAAAAACTTGCTGGATTTGAATATCTTGAGGAAGCTTATGAGTCCTTTGAGAAGTCCAACATCCATAAAAATTAAATAAAGAATTAAAAGGCTATTTTCTAAATTTGACGGCGTTGAAATGGTGTGGACAGTTTGTCTTAGTCCGTAGGCACCTCTTGATTTGTGTGTATTCTTTACTTTATCATGTTTTGCAATATTTCCATTATGTTAACAATGAAGGAGCAGATTGATTCCGTGATATGACAAGGATAAATCAAGAATAATAAAAACAAGTCAACAATGAAGGTTAACAATCAGAAAATATAACAGTCATGAAACAGAATTCTTACATTGAAATCAAGAACAGCTGTGATCTAATAAGGATGCCATACTGCCCTAAAAGGACAAAAGACACAGATAAGATTTGAATAATTAAAAAAGAAAAAGAACTCTACTATAACAAACATATTTGGCTAACAGTCTGGGCAGTGCAACATAACAAGATAATTTGTTTAAGTAATAATCCAATTAAATAAGGAAGGTAAGAGACTAAAAAACAATGTAAAGGATACTAATGACTTCACAAACTGAAGGAACAAAATCACTTAGATGAAGTTTTAAACTCAATAGACCAGACCAGTCATACCCATTTCACACGAGTTAAGTTTTATAACAGATTCAAATTTGTATATGAATCAATTTTCGCTTTCAACTGTGTTAAAATAAATTCTAATGAAGGAAACAACTTTTATAAGACTCAATTTACTTTAAGAAAACCGAAGGGTAAACATTTTGGAATGAACCTCCATAATTTGCACAAAAAATAAAAGAAAAAAAAATGTAAAACTATCTTATAATTCCCGGAAAAAAAAGGGAATGGAAAATCACCATAATATGCTGAATGACAGAAATGACATGTCATTTATCATAGAACTGACACAAACTATTATGGCTCGCAGATAAAACAGGCCATCTCATCAAAGTTTGACCAATCATTTACTAGAATGAGCCAAACTTGAGTAGTCAGGCTCAAAATTAAAATTGAACCTAATTTCAAGCCAAAACTGAACCAAGGATAATTCATTTGAGTTCAGCCCAATTCAGCTTGGTTCATTCCTAACTTGTGCAGATTTATATTTATTATAGATAAGTTAAATTAGTCTTCAATCAAAGGGATTTTTGAAGGATGTACTGGTGGATAAGCACCTCTTTAAGGATTATAGAGTTTCTGAGACCAGGAAAGAGTTTATTTTCAAGTCTGCTTATGATTTGGTTAGCCACAATCTCCTTCTTCTCTTCATAGTCTTTTCGAGATAGACCCTGGAAGAAAATTAACTCCTTGCATCAAAAAGCATATGAAAAAAGAAACTAGCCTATCTTGGAGTTTCATACTCATCATGTTTGTCTCTCATTCCAAGTCAAATGGAATCAGATAGCAAGAGCACACAAGTATGAAACTATCTTAAATATGCAATCTGGGTAAAGAAAAATCACCTCCCAGTCCTCAATGCCAGATGTTGTGAATATGTGAAGAATATGGTGCCCTTTTGGAGCCAATGTGGAGTCAAGAACAGTAGGGATACTCAAAAAAATGCTACCATAAGGCTTCTCCAGTCTATTCCAATCATCCTGCAATATCAGCATTAATTACTGGGAACTTAAAAGGGAAAAACAGCAACTGCATTTTGATCCAATATCATTATTGAAGTTAGTAGATCCTAGATACCTCTAGGATGAAATGGTGGCAATCTGTGTCAGGAGGCAAAACTGAGGCTTTGACTCCCATGTGAATGGACAAAAATGAGGGTGCCTTGACATAAATTCTTTGGAAATTCTTTTCCTCTTCAGGAAGATTATCCACTTTCAAAAGCTTTCCTAAATTGTGGAAGTTGATGAAGAGGTTAAAGCAGATTAGGATCACACAACAAACAAGTTCAGTCAATTTCTAGAGGCTGACATAACAAAGGCCAGAAATTCGGATGAAATGTCATTGAATGAAAAGATCATCAAAATGGGCCAGATGTATGAAATTAAAGAAAAAAAACCGCTTTAAAGAGCAGTCATGCAAATGTGTATGCATAGCATATGTAGTGAATATTACAATTCAGGTTAGATGACGCCACTACAGCATAACTCATTAATATTTTCTTCGATCACTTTACAAATCCTTTCTTTTCAAAATGAGACAGGACATTTTAGCTTCACAGCAGCCAACCTTTGTCTATGCCACACTCATAATTGGCAAAGCTTTGCTTAAAATACTAATACCCAACTTGGTCAATGCTACAAGTTATAATCTTATACAACTAACCACTAGAGAAATAGGGAAAAAATCATATTAAATTTTCGAAAAAAATAAGTAAAAAAATTGTAGAGTGTTTGGCCATCTATTATTTAATGCTAGTCCTTAAAGTTTTCTCAAGAAGAATAATTATTAAATGAATTTAATGTTTCCAAACCCAACACTGAAGTTTTTCTTGCAGCTATCATTAATCTTCAGCAGGTATGTCCTTACCTTAGTTGTGTTCAAAGGGATCATTATGACACAATTGGCATAAAACAGAAATTTGCTAGTAAAAACTAACTGTAATATTCCAGACGAACCTACAAACTGTAAATGTTATTTTACTAAAAATCAAATATGTTTAATCTCAAAACTAAAGCCTAGCACAAAGTTAGATGATTTTCTTAGTCAATCGCTACCTTCTGAGTACTTCAACTAATCCATTCACATCCATTTTCAAAACAGAGCACACTACAATAACACTAACTGTTCATATATCAAAATTCCTGGACATCACAGTAGGTTTGTCTTAATGTAAAGATGGTTCACATCAAATTGAAAGATAATCAAAACAAATATGGATGCAACTGCACATCCAAGCATCCATACATGTAATAAAAGATGGAAAAGAATATAAACAACCACAACTACAATGATATCTAACTAATTTGCTTATTTCTTATAAATGTCACATCCACAACAAGGTTACATGGAAGAGACGCCCCAATATCTTCTCCAATTGATTGCTCCTTTTGAATAACTTTTAGCACCATTGAAGCTATTTATCAAATTCACCTAACAACATGAGCACGTTTGCAAACAGAGGCTGGATATTTTGGTAAAAATAAATAATGGCCAGATTTTGACTTATATTAATGACAGAATTGTCCCATGAAAATTATTAGTAAACATAAAATTAAATAAAAGGAACACCATAATCAGTTAGTTTTCAAGACATTAATATCCAGAGTGATTATCTAGACTAAATCATACCAAAAGTATCCCATCTGGTTGCATTTGATATCACTGATCTAGAGAAGAATTCTCTTCCATCAGGCAGCCTCACTCCTATCTGTTTCAGATGGAAGTTAAACGTAATCATACACACACACACACACACACAGTTATCAAAAGGTTAAAATTAAGTTTAAATGAGAAATTACTCACAGCCTTCCCATTCTCAAGTATAATGTTAGTCACATTTGCCTTGTAAAGAATTTTGCCCCCTTTTTCAACTAAGCCATTTGCCAAAGCCTTCGCAATTCCACCAACTCCACCAACTGGATAATTAATCCCACCAAAATGCCTGTCACATAGGACCTGATACAAAAGATGCATAGATGATGAGGGAGAAACAACAAATAAACATGGCATAGTTTGGTTAGTATTATCATATACCATGCTTGCATTTATCATTGGTGTTTGCAGAGCATTGACTGTGCTGACAATAAAACACTGCAAATGAAAAAAGAAAATTTACAAAAGCATGTTCAGCTAATAACAATAAAACTAATTTACAAATTCTAGATAAAAATAAAAGCATCCACACCTCAGCATCAATGAAGGATAAAAGTTGAGGATCTTTTATGTGCTTCCGAGCAATTTCACCAGCATTCTGAGGCAGATAATATGCTAGAGAAGGGCATAATTTGAAAAATGATATCAGACATTTAATTTCATATATATTTGAATAAAATTTATATAATCTAGTAGTTATACACTGGCATTCATAGTCTTTTGACTGTCTTAAAGGATAAAATATCTCATCAAATTTTCTTCACTTGCAGAACATGTTACAGATATTTACCAAGAGTAAGGCACTCCGAGGGCTTCTTAAAGAACTGTCCAAAGAGGTAGATTGGCTCCTCCAATGACTTCAGCTCCAAAGAATTCAAAGCATTGAAGATCTACAAATACAATAACCATAAGCTTCTGTATGTGCAAATACTGAAGCCCTACTAAGTGAAGTCATCAGAGGTGCATTAGCTCTAACCTTCCAACACTCATTGTAAAATCCAAGTATGCCATCTTTCTCATGAGGAAAGTTGTTGATAAGCTCTGTGATAAAGTCGTCATATTCTCTATGCACTCTAACAGAAAGGTTACTAGGTAGATGGAAGTGCACAGTTGTAGGATCAGGTATCACCTGCATCTTATGCCCAACTGCTGCTAATGCTTGGGTAATTAAATTTAGGTTACCCTGCAAGATGCAAATGGTTTATTAAGTACAAACATGTGGATTAGATTTGACATAAATAAACATCTAGGAAGACAATAAACCATCATGACAAAATAGTGTAGTTTTATAGACCCAATATCTAACCAATCTAAGGGTTAATTTAAGAATTCATCCAGATAAGGCAGATGTAAAGGTAACATATCTTCTGCGAAACACATTCGCTCCATTACCCTTTAGAACTAAATTTAAGAAAGTTGCTACACAAAAGATAAGAGAAAAAACCAAGAAGCATGCTAAATTTATAAACTTTAAGATGAATTGAAAATATGTTAAGTTATTCACTAGCATAAATGCAGTCAAACCTATATCAGGCATTACCAAACAAACATTGTTGACTTTCTAAATCCATTTCCACTACATTACTGATCAGGGAGAGCAATTGTCAATGCATGAACTTTCCAAACTTGTATGATGGCATCTATAAGAACTTTACCAACAAGTTGACTTGTTGACATCCTAACTGCTATACTGATATAGACACTTTATTTACTGCACATCAACATCAACCACCAGTTCACAAACACAAACCTTCGTACCAACCGAAAAAACAAAAAAGTTTTAGTTTTACATAAACCAAGCAACAGATTACCACACAAACCAACCATAATAGGAACACAAGAAATCCATCAGCTTTCAAAAATTTTAGAAAAAAAAAAAGATAAACTCAATTTCTAAAAGGGAGGAGGTGCTAATCTTATCGCTGAAGCCGAACATCACAGAGGATCCAACATCGAAAGTGAATCCATCTCTCTCAAAGAACCCGGAGCTCCCACCCGGAATCACATACTTCTCCAGTACCAAAACCCTAGCACCCTTCACCGCCAGCTGCGTCGCAGCCACCAAACCACCAATACCCGACCCAATCACGATCGCATCGTACTGCTCCTTCTCCACCGGAGCCCTCTCTTCTCCCCTACCCACCGTTTTCTCCACTCCAAGCACCGCCATCGCCCGCCACGGCCGCAGTCTTGCCCTCTCACAAGTGCGGACTCCTCTTCCGGAGCTCGTCCTCCGAGCGAAGACGTATGATTTGGGGGCAGTTGAAGGGAAGATGGCGTGGGAGACGAACCCTAAGTGGAGCATTTCGATTGGGGTTTGAGGGGGATTTTCTCGCGAAGTTCGACGAGAAGCGAGAAGAAGAAGAAAAGTCGTGTGTGTGTTGGGGGGGGTGGAATCCGCCAGCGTTGGGTGAGGATGATTCGTGGAGAGGATGAGACAAAGCAATAGAGTGGGAATTCGGTAGTGCCGCGCTAGTTGATCACGTGGCACTCCTCTTTGGATCAGCGACTTTTTTTTTTTTAAAATAAAAGCTATGTATAAATAAATATTACTTAATGAAAATTAACCACCTTCCCATTAAAATGCTAACTTTTTACCCACAATATTGATTGAGGTGCATGATTTATTTACTCTATTAAAAAATATAAAATAAAAATCATTAATTTTTTAAAACACTAAAAGGATTTATTTTAATAAGATTTTTTCTTTTTTTTAAAGCTTTTTAGGGAATTATTTTTTGGCCGTGTGAAAATTAGAGAAAAACTGAAAATGTTTCGCTTGGAAGTGGTTTTACTTTCAAATTGTTTCGTCTTTGATAGAGCGGAGAGTGGTGAAAGTTATAAAGATTTAGTAAAATTCGTTTACTTTATGCTTAATCGTGAGATTTGAGGAAAAGAAATACTGGATAGTAATAAGTTCACTGGTAATAGATTATATGGAATAATGTAACCCTAGGAACTCACACACTCACTTGCAGTAAGGGGCGGAGCCAAAAATTATACAGAGGGGGACGGACTACAAATTTTAAAATAATTAATTAATAAAAATTTTAAATAATAAAATAAATTTTAAATTTTTTATAACAATAAATAGAATTTAAAAGAAATAATTAAAATTAATTAATATATCAAAATAAATATGTTTTCTTTATCAAAATTTAGTTTTTTTTTATAATTCTAACTCAGGGTTGTTTAAAATAACTAGAGGTCTATAATATTCATAAAGAACTTATATAGCTCACTTCATTCATTTTTACATCACAAACTTAGCGGAAGAATACACTATAGCTTATAGCTCTTAATAATATTTTACTTTTCCACAACTAGCTTTAATGATATAAACAGAGTAAATTTTTTTAGTAGATCACTAAACTTTGACTTATTTTCACTTTAATTACTGAATTTCAATTTATATCAATTTAGTCACTCAATTTTAATTTAATTTTATTAGGTAGTAAATCAATAGATTTCGGCTCCCAAATGAATGATGTGGCTTTTTTTTATGATATGGACACCTCCAAAAAATTTAATAATGTGTCATGGGGAGGACTGACTCAGATTTTCAAACAGCCATGTAATCAATTGGGGGTTGAAATCATTGATTTATTACCTGGTGAAATCAAATTAAGTTGAATGACCAAATTGATACAATCAAAGTTCAGTGATTAAAGTGAAAATGAGTTAAAGTTTAGTGACCTAATAATAACTTTACCCATATAAAGAGCTTTTTATATATAGGCACAACTATAATTACATTTATCAAATATAGAGATTGTTGAACTTGTAAAACATGGGCTACTACATATTTTTTTAATGTCAAGTGCTTCATATGATACATGCACAACTGTTATTTATTTATTTTTTTTTGGTAAAACCCTGAACTTTGGTTAAATATCATTTTGATCATTGAATTTTAATTTGTTTCAAAATCCTCATTGAAGTTACTAATCATTTCATCAGTAGATTACCCGATGGATCAGCATCTTCATTAGTTGACTTGGAGGCCTCCACCGATGTGCTGACTGGGCTTTTCTCGGACTCCACGTCAACTAATGAAGATGACAATCCATCAAGTGACTTGATGGTGAAATGATTAGTAACTTTAGTGAGCATTTTGAGATAAATCAAAATTCAATAATCAAAATGATATTGGACCAAAGTTGAGTGATTTAAAATTATCCCATGCACGACACACATGTTCAAGTTTATTACTGATCAACATTCTCCCTTAAACTTAGACTTTCAAAAATTCCAAACAAGAGTTATAGTTTTTTTGAAAAACTATCATCCTTTAGAGGTTTTGTAAAGATAGCAACAAGTTTATCCATCAACTTCAAATATTTTTTTAACTCCACTCGAATAATACACTCTTGAATAAAATAATTCCTACTATGGATATGCTTGCTTCGATCATGGAACATATGGTTTGTTTGCTAAAGCTTGAGAAGACTTGTTATCAATCATAAACTTAATAGCCTTTTTTTGGTTAAAGTGAAGCTATTTCAATAATCTTTTTAGCCCATAGCATAATAGGCACAACTATAATTACATTTATCAAATATAGAGATTGTTGAACTTGTAAAACATGGGCTACTACATATTTTTTTAATGTCAAGTGCTTCATATGATACATGCACAACTGTTATTTATTTATTTTTTTTTGGTAAAACCCTGAACTTTGGTTAAATATCATTTTGATCATTGAATTTTAATTTGTTTCAAAATCCTCATTGAAGTTACTAATCATTTCATCAGTAGATTACCCGATGGATCAGCATCTTCATTAGTTGACTTGGAGGCCTCCACCGATGTGCTGACTGGGCTTTTCTCGGACTCCACGTCAACTAATGAAGATGACAATCCATCAAGTGACTTGATGGTGAAATGATTAGTAACTTTAGTGAGCATTTTGAGATAAATCAAAAATTCAATAATCAAAATGATATTGACCAAAGTTGAGTGATTTAAAAATTATCCCATGCACGACACACATGTTCAAGTTTATTACTGATCAACATTCTCCCTTAAACTTAGACTTTCAAAATTCCAAACAAGAGTTATAGTTTTTGAAAACTATCATCCTTTAGAGGTTTTGTAAAGATAGCAACAAGTTTATCCATCAACTTCAAATATTTTTAACTCCACTTTTTTTTTTCTGAATAATACACTCTTGAATAAAATAATTCCTACTATGGATATGCTTGCTTCGATCATGGAACATATGGTTTGTTTGCTAAAGCTTGAGAAGACTTGTTATCAATCATAAACTTAATAGCCTTTTTTTGGTTAAAGTGAAGCTATTTCAATAATCTTTTTAGCCCATAGCATAACAAGTACAGGACATGGTTGCTACGTACACTGATTCACATGTAGAGAGTGTGCCAATTGTTAGGGATATAGTTGATATGCCCTAGACCCAATCTCTTTTGTAATAATTTGAATACATTTCGAACAATGCAGTTTGTTTAATATATGGATTTAACTTTTTATCATGTTAAGTGTTTAATATGATAATGTCCTTGATTAAATTTAGAGACTTTTCATTATAATGGAGATCATAATAATGAGATCCAAGTCTTAAACTATTTAATCTTAAAAAAAAAAGGTTCTTGGTCACAGGGTCATTAAGAATAGGACATTAGTGATCCGATTTGATCAATATATGTGTGATGGTCTCTATAAGATAAAGATTAGTTGATCTCATTAACTAAATCACATATATAGATGATGCATATGAAGATATGATCATTGAACTGACTCAATTGAGGATTCTTATTGGTTAATGTTACCATAAACTGTCAATAGGATATTCTCTTGAAGAATGAGATATAATAGTTCCTTTGACCTGAGATCATCATAGTAATTAACAAGTTATTTATCATACTTTGATTCTGGACATCTATTGTCCTAGGGCAATAGTTGAAAGGATATTGTGTATGATTAAATACTTGTAGAATTAATGATTAATCAAGATGGAATCTGTTGACTCTTGGTAATGAGTTTGAGCTCTATGTTATCATTATTTATAACGACTAAATTAAGTCCTTGGCTAAGGCACTTGAATGAAGAAGAAAAGAGTTTCTTAAGTCATTCGTTGGTCAGTTATATTTGACATGAAATATAGTTGGTAACCTATTGGGATTTGACAGTCCATCCATATCCTAGGGTTGTCTCGGGGCTTCATAGACAGAAGGAAGATATTACATTATTCTTCAACGGGTTCTTGAGAGTATTTATATATTTCATGCTATCCGGTCGTTAAGGAGTGTTGCTAGACACCAACCTTGATTAGTAAATTGGTATGACTAATTTTCTACCGGTTTAGTATTGAACCTATGGGGTCACACACTAACGAGTGTTCTAATCTTTGCTAAAGATTAATTATTTTATTATTTGATAATTAAATTAGATTATTTGATTAATCAAATAAATAAATTGATTGGTCCAAATGGAATATTATTACATTCTTTACTAGCATAGAAAATATAATTAATATTAAGGGACAAATTGAAAGATAATTGCATGTGATGGTTTTGGGAAAACCAAAAGATGGTTAATAAACCCAAAGGTTTTGAGAAACTATACAAGGCTTTGGGAAAACCAAAAGCCACATGAATGGTTGATGGTTCTGGTTTTGGGAAAACCAAAAGTTAAAAAAAGGGGGTTTTAGAATATATATACAAGGCCTCATACATTGGCAAAAGATAGAGATGAAAAAAATAAGGACATTCCATCAAGTGAGTTTTGAGAGTCAAAACCTATAGTTCAAGTTGTTCGTTGATTCCATTTTTTTCAAAGGGTTGATAGCAAAGGTTGGTCTCGGTGTGGATACGCATAGAGTCTTCGCATTATCGAAGAGGTTTGGAAAGGAAAAAGGAATCCGCTTCAAAGAAAAAGGAATCCCCTTCAAAGGTATGTTTTAGATCCGATCTTTAACTAGTTAAATGAATTTTAAATACAAATACATCCTCCATTGGATTATTTTTCCTTCCGCTGCGTGTTTTGAACACCGAATAATCCTACACCAATTAGGTTGTTTCTTTAAACATATGGAAATTGCATCACATGTAGAGAGTGTGACAATAGGTTTTATATTTTCATATAACATGAATGCCCTTCTTCATTTTGATAAATTACTTTGTTATCCTATACTATATAAGAGAGCAAACAGTGAGGTAGTTCTAGGGTTCAAGTTAAACTTAAGAAGGCATTGAAGAATAAACTAGGTATTGAAGAATTCCATCATCTCTTTATTCCTTTTCTATGAATTCATGTAAATCCTAACTGATTTGCTTGTTAAGATGTGATTTTAGAAATCATTAGATATGGTTTTGAATGAATCCCGATGTGAAGCCAAGGCTTCTCAACTACTTTAGATAGATTTGCTTGTTCGAAGTGAAGGCTACTAGTGATGTTGTGCCATTATTTGGTGGAGGGCTCATAGAACGAGCTTGAGATAGAGGGTTGGCTATAGTGAGGAGGAGGAGTTGAGTTGAGTGGGAAAAGATAGTGAAATATTAGATGGAGTGAGTGGTTGGCTATGTTATCAGGGTTAGATACTCTATAACCTTTCTTCCTCTCATAAGCCAAGGCCAAGATGAATTTCTTGCTTCCCCTCCATCCACAAGTAGAAATTTCTTCTTGAATAGTATCAAACCCATGACCAATAATCAGAGATTATATTAGTGGCTAGCAATAACTAATATTTAAAATTTATTAATAATAAGATAACTACAAATTCAATAATTGATTTTTAAAACTTATTACTGAAAATAAATATTTATTGTTAAAGAATAATATCATTAATATTAATAAGTGGTTAAACAATGTTAACATGATGTTAATAATTGTTTATTTTTTTATTAATATTTTAATCAAAATAAAGCTATATAGTTGCCACCTTAGTTAAAAGAAATGACAAAGTTAACACCATTCAACTGTTGGACTTGATTGCACCAATCAAGAAAATAGAAAAACTAAATGGGATCAAATTAAAGTATGAGAACTAAAAGGCAAAGTGAGAAAAGTAGAGGGATTATTTAGGGTAATTAACAAAAAGAATTTAGCCAACAATTTTTTTTCCCCGTAAGCCATCTAAACATAAAATGTTAACAAGATCAAAATGTGAGTTAATGATGGAATTAAATGAAAATAATACTAAAGTAAGAAAATTAATTATTTTACAGAAATAGTTTCTTTAAAAATCAATAAATTAACAATTAAGAAGTAAATTAATACTTATTTATATAAAAAATTCATTCAAACAACCAAAATGATAACTAAAGAAGAAATCATCTCTATAAAAAAAATTAACAATAATCAATTGATCCTAATAATAATCAAACTACCCATAAATGGCTTATGTGCATCCCCTCCACATAACCCTAACCCTAACCCTTAAAAACCCTCTAACCCTAACCCTAAAACTTCCATGCTTCTCCTTTTCCAATGGCTTCTATTCCTTCTTATCTTTATGTCCCTCCCTTCAACTTCCATGAATACATGACTGCCAAACTCCTCCATATAAAGCAAGCTCTCAACCTTGCCGTCCCTCTCATCCACCCCATCAAACTCCACGAATCCATGCACTACTCCCTTCTTGCAGGCGGCAAGTGCGTACACCCATTCCTAACCATCCCACCTATGAACTCGTTAAAGGAGACTGAATCAGAGGTTGGAGGTCAATGGGGTGTCGAGTGAGGGCGGAAAGACAGAGGATATCGGGTGGATTTTTTATTAATATTATAATCAAAGTAAAGCTATGTAAGTGCCACATTAGCTAAAAGAAATGGCAAAGTTAACATCATTCAGCTGTTGGATTTGATTGCACCAATTGAGAAAGTAGAGGAACCAAATTAATGGGATCAATAAAAGAGTGGAGTGAAAAAGTAGAAGAACTTCCTAGGGTATTTAACCAAATTCTTTTGGCTCAAGTTATGTTTGATAATCCTTTCATGAAATTGAAATGATTGCATCATTTAGTAGTCGCTAAAGTTGGTGTTACTGTGATTACGAGACACAGGAATGAACTTACACATAGTAGAGATCAAATCACCCATGAAATAAGACTTTAAAGAGTGTCACGCCCTAAACCCAGCTCTTTGGACCCGGGACACTGACAGACGGCCGCACACCTACAAGGCCGAAACCAAGCAGACATACAAGTCCTCAAAACCTGATCCAAAATAGAACAAAGATTCAAACTCAGTGGATTGCAAAAAAAAAAAAACAATACAAACTTATTATTCAAATAAACATAGACCCACAACAAACAGGGCTTATTACATGCTAATATTCAACGATTGCCTAACGATCCATGTTAAGCTATCTGCCACTCAACTCTATTCTTAATCTGAAAAGATATTAAACAACAGATTATGAGCTTGACAGCCCAGTAAGCACCCACTAAAAAGTATAGGGATCATTTACAAAAATCATAAATTATCAAAATCAAAATCAGAATCAAATTTACTTCAAATAAACACAAATGTCAAAACCAAGCATATAGGTCCCCCAAACAACTATTGCCAAAACAAAATAACAGAATTCATATATTTACCCTCGGTGACCTGAGTCAGAATTATCAAAACTCATATTTTTACCCTCGGTGACCCGAGCCAGAATTATCAGAGGCTGTTGTTTTCACCGACGGAAAATGGTGGGAAACTATAGTTTTTATATCAGAGTACATGTCGACACGGTCAGTGTTTAACCTCCAGTGACAGGGTAATTGCAAAGTTAGTTTGGGGACTACGAGTACTGTGTCAAAATATTTCATATTCACAAAACAATAAATTATCAAAATTCATATTGGGCAAAATGCAAGTTATTTGCAGTCGCGTGATCCCATTTTTATCATATCAAAATAAACCAGTTATTTTAATCCAAACATGAAATAATTTAAAAAATATTAATAATAATTAATCATAAATTAACTAAAAGATATCTAAAATTCAGAATTGAAGTAATACATATTTAGATAAGCTGTCTAAACTTTAGAACTTAAATAATCTGAATTTAAATAGATATTCAAACCTTTCAGATAATTCTAATCCAAAATAAAATATCACTAACTCAAAATTTCAAACAATTTAATGTAATTCCAAAAATAATAATAAATAAATAATTCAAAATATAAATCAAAATAATCAGTATTTTTTTTCTCAAAAATTCCAAAAGTTCACAAAACTAGAACTTTCAAGTATATACATATAATAGGATTTATATGTGGGATACTTACCTGATTAATGCCCAAAAAATACTCCCAAACCTTACACCTTTGGCATGTCCTATATTTGGGAAGAGATCCTATTAGTTTCCAATAACAAATCGAGGCTAACAAGCAATAGTATTAAAAAAGATTTTTAGAAGGGTACAAATGCAAAAAGTTCAAACTATTATTCTACACTCCCAAATATTGATTATTGCGAGGGTACAATAGCAATTATCCACTCTAAAAGCCATATCAATAATTCCAACATGATTAATGAGTACTAAAACCCTCATAACTTCACATACACTTTTCCAAATCACAAATTTCAAAATATTGGAAAAAATAGACACCTAACACTATGACATATATGAAAATCACACAACTTAGAGTACTACACAATTTATAACATTCAATTGAATCTCCAACTATTTCTGCGGGCTTGTAATTTAGACGTATCTCTTTCAAATATGAATATCTCTCAATATAAAACTTCAAAAGCAATAATATTTTACATGAAGTTAGATAACTTAGTAATGTATCACTTTCATATTTTATGCTATACCAGATACAACATCTAAGACCATGAGAAACACCAAACAAACTTCAGATTCTGCACAGTAATATAATTGGGCACAACTACACTAATAATGCTATAACTTTTAAACTACTCATCTAAAGAATCTAAATTTTTACAGGTATCTAGAAGACATCAAAATCTATAATTTTTTTGTATTAATCTTCTCCAAATTCCATGTACAAGACCATCAAATTGTCTAAAAAATCTATATGTTTTCTGTAGAAATATTATTGAGCACACCTATAGAAATCTGATCATATCTCACAATTTACATGGCCAAAAATTCTGAAATTTTGCAGAGTCAAAGATAAAACCGTCTTCTATAACTTTATTGTATAAATCAAAATCTAAATCAGAACTTAAAACCATGAAATTAATCAAAATCTGTTCAAGAACAGAACAAAAATCCTGTCCGCATCACCTGCATCTAAAACTTATAATTTACAGGATACTTATATAAAAATTCTGAAAATTTTCAGGTACTTATCCAACGTCGATCTCTACAAGTTTATTATTCTACTAACCTCCAAATTCGGCCCCTAAGACCTCTAAATTGAAGAGGGATTTCTGCTATGCTAACAGGAATTTCTTAATTTTATCCTCAAATAAATTCAATCCTTAACATAAGAAGGAAAAGACAAAAAAAACAAATCAGAACCTTACCTTAACCACTCACAATCAAGCACCCATAGAGGTGAGTTTCTCGCCTTTGTCGCCAAAATCATGTTGAACTAAGGAGAGATGCTAGACCTTACTTTTTCTTAAACGGCACTACCAAAACATGGGGAGGTGAAGAGTATGGCGTTGTCGAAGAAGACATTGAAAGGGTTTCGAATAAAAGGTAACTGAAAAGTTAAAATAAAAGAAAAAAAATCTAAGTTTAAATCTAGCGGCTAAGATCTAATCAAGGAGTGGGGTCCACAAAGAGACTGAGCAATGGTTGAACTAATGCCACATTTACTCTCAAGTGATCTATACCATAGCATGATAAGAATGAGTCCTACAACTTTCTATGATTGTGTGATATGATAGTTAAAAAGGGTGGTGGTCTTAGACCAACTTTACAAGTATCTATTGAGGAACAAGTTGCAAAAGCACTTTTACTTATTGGGTCATATTGTCTCACATCATAAACTATCTTTCTTCTTCAGTCATTTTAGAGAGACTATTTTTCATCATTTTCATAATGTATTACACACAATAGTAGAGTTAGAGGATAAATTCCTAACACAACTAGATGGCACACAAATCCCTTTAGAAATATTAAGCAACAATAGATTTTATCTATACATCAATGTAATAAAATATCTATTGAATTGTAACTTTACTACAACTATGTGTATGGTGAGAATCAAATATAAAAATTAACATTAGGACTGTGTTGGTGTTATTAATGGAACACATATTTGTGTCAAAGTTTCTAATGCAAAAGCCCCCAGGTATTGTGGGAGGAAGGAGTACCCCACACAAAATGTGTTAGCTGCATGGCCATTTGTTTTAAAATTCACTTATGTATTGCCTAGGTGGGACAGTGATAAGTGTTAAATTTATAGTATATTTTAATAGATAAGTCGGTTATGCATCTTTCCCCATGTTTTTATTTGAATTTTACAGTTCTAGTTCAAGTTATTGCTCCTTATCAGTTTACATGCAGATAAGTGAAATTCGGCTTTTATTCAAAACACGGGTGATCTGTGGTAGCTACCACATCCATGGATCATTGTACAAAAATTCAAAAGGCTAAAACCCTAGAAGAAGCACGACTTGTCTATCCTAGCGAACATAACGGTGAATCTTTCCCACCATCTTTAACCCTAATTTAACTCTCCTCTATATAAGGCCAAGAAAAAGATTTTAAAGGGATCTTTTGGCTATGAGAACGAGGATATGATTTCTCTAAAGGCTGGAGATCATCTAAAGTTATAAAAAAGGAGAAAGATGACAAAGATTAAGGGAGAGATTCATCAATCTACAAGAACATCAGCATGGATGATCAAGAGTTTCTTTTTTTTTTTCTTTAATTTATTCCATGTTTCAATCTATGATTGATATGAACCTTTTAGTTTATAAATTAAACATGAATGAGTAGATCTTTTGTTCTAGTGTTGGGATTGGCCAATGTTTAGATAATTGATGATGTATTGACTTCTATTTTTTTTTTTATTAATGTTTATTTTCTTTTGATTCAATTTTATGGTACTTAATACTTGTGAATGAGTTAGGCCCCTCATATTTGTATGATTTTAGACATTAAAGGGCGGGCTGAAAGGTGAACTAAGGTGTTGGAACCCTAGAATTGAACTTGAAATCTTAGATTATGATTTGTTGATGATTACTGGATGTCATAGAACTTAAAGGATCTAATTAGATTCAATTACCACGAAAGTGGGAGTTGTTCTAAGTTAGATACATCACTATATTCTGAAAAAAAAAAATAGTGAATATCCTACGATATTCCACCTTCAAAGCAATTAAAATTAACTGAAAAGAATTAGTACGAAGCCTTTTATCTATGATTGTGGTGAACTTTAATCTTAAAAGCCTTTTGCAATCTAAATTAATCACCTTCGCCATTGGTATACTTAATTTTGTTAATTTTAGTTTTCATTACTTATTATTTCTAGAATTCTTATACATATTGATTCGCCTAAATAACTTAATTGCAATAAATTGGTAGTTAGTAACAAAGTCCTCGTGGGAATGATATTTTATTTAGTACTTGAGCGATCCATGCGTTTGCGATATGCATCAATTTTTTGGCACCGTTGCCGGGGACTTGCTTGTTGATATTGATTAAATTTGCAATTTGGTTGGATTACATTTTTTATTTTTATTTTTTCCCCTAATTTTCTTTTGTAATTTTTTTTACTTTTCTTTATAGGAGGTTATTCCTTGTATGCTAAGATCGAGAGGTCTTGCTAACCTTTTGGAGTTAGATCCTAAAGTCAAGCAAAGCTTTCAAATTATAAGACAATAAAGAAGAAAAACTCAAGAATTACAACCATCAATCATGGATGATAATAATAAAATTTTAAAGGATTTCACCACACCAAATGTTCGAGTGTTGCACTTAAGCATTACAAGACCAACAGTTGAAGCAAATAACTTTGAAATGAAGCCTACACTACTCTCCATAGTTCAACAAAATCAGTTTGGAGGCTCACCAATAGAAGATCCCAATCTGCATCTTTCAGTATTTCTAGAGTATTGTGACACTTTGAAGCTTAATGGAGTCTCCACAGATGCTATGAGGCTAAGGTTGTTCCCTTTCTCCTTAGAGGACAGAGCTAGGGCAGGTTGCATTCACTACTTGCGGAATCCATCACAACATGGGATCAGTTATCGCAAGCCTTCCTAGCCAGATACTTTCCTCTAAGCAAGATGACTCAATTTAGGAACCAGATCACTAATTTCGCTCAAAAAAAGGAGAGTTTTTATGTGACACCTAGGATAGATTTAAAGAATTATTGAGGTTGTGTCCCGATCATGGACTCGCAAAAGGGTTATGTGTAGATCTTTTACAATGGACTGAATTATAACACTAGGTTACAATAGATGCTGTAGCAGGAGGAGCCTTGATGAACAAGAGTATGGATGAGGCCTACGATTTGTTAGAAACATGGCTCTTAACCATTATCAATGGTCAAGTGAAAGGGGCATTCGGAAAAAGGTTCCAGGAAATATGATGTAGATGCTTTGGACATCATAGCAGCTAAAGTGGATGCTTTAACTTAGAAAAATATGAATGCAATGGTGGTTTTTAATGTTTTGTGTAAGATTTGTGGATGCATTGGACATGGAGCTATCGAATGTCAATTAGGAAATTTCACCCCTTAAGACCCATCGATGGAGCGAGCCCACTTTGCTAATGATTTTAGCCAAAAAGGGTTAAACAATCCCTTTTCGAATACTTATAACCTTGGTTGGAAAAACCATCCTAACCTCTTTTGTAAGAATAGTCAAAGTCAAGTAAGACCAAGTAATTTCAGACAATAACACCCTTGATTTCAGCAAAGGCCTCCCAATTCTCCACAAGTCCAAAAATCAAATTTGGAATCGTTGCTTGAAACTTTTGTGATGACCCAGAGTAAGCAAAATGAAGAATCTAGTCAACAAATTCAGATTATGAGTGAATCAATCAAGTAATTAACATCCAAAGTTGATTTTATGGCAACTCACAACAAGATGCTAGAGATCCAGATTACTTAGCAAGCAAGCTCTTCATCAAGACCTCAGGGCATGTTCCTAGGTAAACCAGAAATTAACTTGAATGAGCAATAGAATGTTGTGACCCTGAGGAGTAGCACATAGTTGGAGGATCCAAAACTGAGAAAAACATCTCAATCATGATATTAAAATAGAGATAACAGAAAAATCCAAGCCACCATGTGTTGAAATTGAAGACAAAGATAAGGCTATAGACAATGAAGAGGAAGAACCCAAGTATATCACACCAAAGCCTTACATGGCGCCTATTCCTTTCCCTCAACAACTAGCTAAGGCCAAACTTGATAGAAGCTTTGGGAAGTTTCTATAAGTTTTGAAAAAAGTTATACATCAATGTATCCTTCATGGAAGCTTTGTCACAAATGCCATCATATGCTAAGTTCTTAAAGGAGATATTATCCAAAAAAAAGGGAAATTGGAGGAATATGAAACTGTAGCGCTAATTAAAGTATGTAGTGCTTTAATCCAAAAGAAATTACCTCCAAAACTCAAGGACCCAGGAAGCTTCTCCATTCCTTGTGAGGTTGGCAATGCAAATTTCGAATGAGCAATATGTGATCTTGGAACTAGCGTTAGTGTCATGCCTTTGTCCGTATGCCAGAAGCTGGAAATGGGTGAATTGAAGCCGACTACAATCACTTTGCAATTGGGCAACTGCTCTATCTAGCATCAGATAGGTATCCTTGAGGATATACCTATTAAGGTCAGTGAGTTTTTCATTCCAGTTGATTTTGTTGTGTTAGAGATTGAGGAGAATTCTAACATTCCCATTATTCTTATTAGGTCATTCTTAGCCATTGCAGGTACTATTATTGATGTTAAAAGTGGAAAACTATCTTTAAATGTTGGCAATAAAACAATTGAATTTATTTGACTAACCCTACTAAACAATCTTTTGTTGAGAACTTGTGTTGCAGGATCGACACACTACATCAAACTGACAGACAAGAAATGCCAAAGCATTGCTTTAGTGATGATGTTGGTGAACATGAAAGATCATTGGAAGAATAAACCTACCATCCATCTCAAAATGCTAATATTGAAAAGCTGAGGCTAGATTCCATGCCTAATATTTCTAAGGAAAAGAAAGCTTCATAGGTAAAACACATAATTCTTCCTTCACGCCTCAATGGATGTGTAAGTCTGATTAAAATAATTCCTAAACTTCAAACTCATGAGGTTGATGAGTTAAAACTAAATGCTTATGATAATGCCAAGACTTATAAGGAGCGAACTAACCATTGGCATGATAAGAAAATTCTTCATAGGGAGTTTCACAAAGGAGATTTACTATAAATTTTCAATTTCAAGTTGAAACTTTTTCCAAACAAGCTCATGTCCAAGTGGTTAGGTCCATTCCAAGTGCTTAAAGGTTTCATTACGATGCTGTTGAAGTATGGAGTGAAACTATAGGTTCCTTCAAGATACATCAACCAAGAATAAAGCATTACAATGTTTAAGAATAAAAAAAGAAAGTGATGAGTTTTATCCATTCCAAACTTCCCACAATCTCCACTTAACACATGAAAAGAGGTCAAGCTTATGACCTTAAATAAGTGCTTCTTGGGAGGCAACCCAAGTTTTCTCTCTCTTTATTTTTCTTAGTTTTCAATTTGTGCTTAGCAATTTTTAATTTTCAACTCATGCCGATTTTATTTCATACCATTATCTGATATAAATGTTTCACACTTAATTTCGTAGGTTCTAGTCTTGATTCAAGTGAAAGATGTCCATCTAGGTGAATATTCAACAATGGAGGGGTTTTATGAAAAAAAATATATAAAAAGGGGATTTTCAAGAAAAAATACAGGCTACTCATGCTTTAGAACATGGACATATTGTTGTTTTTATGAAAATTCTTCAACAAACAGAAAGTTCCACATGTTACATGTTCAATAAAAGTATGGATGTGGCTCATGGGGCATGAAAAATAGAAAAAAAAAATTAGAGTGAGATGTAATTTTCAAATATGAGATGGGGCATCTTTGACTCACCAATCCCGCCCATCATTTCTTTTGAATTTTGTTTCACTTTATTTTATTTAATTTTTACTTACTTTTTGTTTTCATTTATTTCAAATTCTTATCTTATGTTTTTTAAACAAAAAATATTTTCTATCCCTTTTTGGTTTTATCTCTTTTCCATTTAAAAAAAAAATCTTTGGTGTATCTTTTTTTTTTTACTTTATTTTAAATCTCTTAATTTTTGTTTTTAAATGAACCAATTATTTATTTTATTTTGATGAGTCCACGAATTCCCAAGGCCGCTCACGTGATCCTCCTCCCCATGCCGAGGTAAGTCATCTAACCCATCTAATCATTATGGAATAATCTTTAGAGGTCCACAACAAGAAGATCAGTATAACATGCTAGCTAAAAGAAAGATCGTGAATACTAGATATATCGATAATAATGTATTCCGCACATTAGGGTTATTTGATGACATACATTGGATGATTTAGCGAGTAGGATGGGCACAACTTAGTGAGATGAAATACCCTACTTATGAGAGACTCACTTTAGAATTTTTAAGTTCCATTGAGGTTAATGTACTTTATGGCCCGGGATGTGAGGAATGAAAAATCACCTTTCATTTATTTAATGAAGAACATCACTTAACCTTAGAAACCTTTAATGGAATTTATGGGTTGCCCTGCGGTGGGGATAGATGAATCCCTAGAGATTTTCATACATATGAATTTTGGAGTTCTTTAACAAACGAATCATCCTATGAACCTTCACGAGGTAGGGCGACTTGTCTACGTAATCCTTGTTTTTGATATATTCACCGTATTATGGCACATACATTTTTTTATCATGGTGATAGTGATGGAGTGGTTCAACAGTTAGAGTTACTTTTTTTATGGGCTATGATGAATGAGGTCCACCTTGATACGGGCTTGTATTTAGCTAGGCAATTTTCTTGGGTAGGACGAGCTACGTCCGATGATATTGTTATTGGTGGTCTCATCACTCCTCTGGCCCTTGCTTTTAATTGTGACTTATCTTCTTTGAAAGAGGCTACAAGTAGTACACGATCGACATGGAGTCTTGCATTGTGATGCCGATGATCATCAAAGAAGGCAATGTCTATTGCTTGATTCTTAAAGAAGAAGGACTCCCTCATCCTCTTCTTGACCTTGAGAAGACTGCCGTTCAATGATGTAAAAATTGGAATTTCCCCACCGGTGATCAACCTGCCCCATTAAATGCTGAGAAAGGTGATGGAGGACTTCCATCTTTTTAATCTCACCCAACCTCCACCAACTCACAAAGTGAAAATTTCAACCTTGTATACCACTCTCTCTGCCATCTCCTCTGAGCATCACTGATAGGTAATTTTCTTCACACAACTTCACCAACAGATGTGCGACATGAATGTCTAGATGAAAAATATGGAAACTATATTGCAAGCAATATACAGCTAGCATCTTTCCCAAGTCCACTTTTCTCCACCCCCACACAGATCTTGTGAGTAAACTTTTTCCCCTTCTCATACATTGAGGACAATGTTTCTTTCAAGCATGGGGGGGTCATCTTTTGCATTAGTAATATTTTATGCATGTTGCATGATGGCATTTAGGTATTACATGTTTTGTGTACTTAACCTCTACATCGTTATCATCTTAGTGCATATAGATTTATTTAGGAGTTGCATGATAAAAATCAGAAAGAAAAAAAAACCTTTCATTGATGAATTTCAGAATTCATTTGAATAGCTATTAGACATGACACATAAAGATAGTCCAAGATAAAGTCATTATTCATTATCAAAAGCTTTGGACATACACCTTTCATTTACAATAATATTCATGCTAACTCCATGGCTCTTGTTCATATGCATCTTAATTCAGTATATATCCTTGCAAATGAACTCCTTGAGATTTTGTGACTTTAAGACAAACCTTAACTTTAGTTATATTATATGTCATAAGTGGACAAATAAGAGAGAATTAATATAGGAAGAATTTATTTCAATAAAAGTTTAGTGAAATAATAATTTTTTTACAGTGTTCCACTGCTTTGTGTGGCTGAGTAGCTTGGGGTTTTGGCTCCTGATAAGAGTGTTCCTCTAGCTGAAATGCCATAATTAGGCATAAACGTGTTCATGTAGATTTATATTGGCCAAGTAGTTGGGTGTTTTGGTGCCTAATAAGCATGGGCATCCCTTAGAAAGGCAATTTACAATTTATGTTAGTAAAAAAATTGTAAATAAAAAAAGAGATTTTAAAAAATAATAAAGAAAGTGTCAAATAAAGGACCTATTGATCTTTTATATGAATTTGCTTAGATATATGCCATTTTAAGTGCAATGCTCATTTGCATGTGCAGTGAATGCTACATTTTTAAGTTGTGCTCGTGTATGCTCATTTGCTTTGGTATGCATAGTTGTTTAGTATACTCTTATGATTTTTGCTTGTGGCTTTTTTGATTGTTGTCCATGCTGAATCAATTCTAACAGTTGAGTTTTATCTGAGAAAGGATTCTAGACTAATAAATTCTCCTTAAATTTAATGCTTATTTTGTTTGAGGACAACCAAAGATTCAAGCATGAGGGAGTTTGATAAGTGTTAAATTTATAATATATTTTAATAGATTTAGGTATTATCTCTAAGTAGGTCATGCATCTTTCCCAATATTTTTAATTGGATTTTACTCTTCTAATTCAAGTTACCGATCTTTATTAGTTTATATGCAGATAAGTGGAATTTAGCTTTTATTTGAAACGTGAGTGACTTGTGGTAGCTACCACACCCATGGATCATTGTGCAGAAAATCAAAAGACTAAAACCCTTGAAGAAGCACAACCTGCCCGTGCTAACGAACATAGCCGTGAATGTTTGCCGCTATTTATATAAGGCCGAGAATTTCTTTGAAGGGTTATTTTGGTTATGAGAACAAGGATATGATTTTTCTAAGGGCTGGAGATCATCTAAAGCTATCAGAAAGGAGAAAGAGGACAAAGATCAAGGGAGAGATTCATCGAGCAACAAGAACATCACGCATGAAGAATCAAGAGTTTCTTCATTTTTTTTTTCTTTAATTTATTCCATGTTTCAATCTATGATTGATATGAACCTTTTAGCTTATAAATTAAACATGAGTGAGTAGATATTTTGTTCTAGTGTTGGGATTAGCCCAATGTTTAGATAATTGATGATGTATTGACTTCTATTTTTCGTATCAATGTTTATTTGCTTTTGATTCAATTTTATGGTACTTAATGCTTATGATTGAGCTAGGACCCTCATATTTGATTGATTTTAGACACTAAAGGATGAACTGAAAGGTGACAGAAGGTGTTGGAATCCTAGAATTAAACCTAAAATCCTATATTATGATTTGTTGACGATTACTGGATGTCATAAAATTTAAAAGATATAATTAGATTCAATTATCACGAAAGTAGGAGGTGTTCTAAGTTAGATACATTGCTATATTTTGAGAAATTCCACCTTCAAAGCAATTAAACTTAACTGAAAAATAATTAATAGGAAGCCTTTATCTATGATTATGGTGAAACTTAATCCTAAAAGCCCCTTGCAATTTGAATTAATCACCTAAGCCATTGGTAGCCTTAATTTTGTTAGTTTTAGTTTTCATTAGTTATTTTTTGGGAAAATTGCTTGCATACCCCTGCAAAACCATGAAGTTGCTTAAGTACCCCCATTAAAAAACTATTTGCTTGCATACCCCATAAAACTAGCTTTTTTACTCATATATCCCTGTCGTTAGTTACCATTTGCCACCATTAGGGTTTATGGAATTAATCATAGTTTCCACTTAACCTCACTTAACAAAATTACCCAATTACCCTTAACATCATCGAACCTAAGCCATCTGAGGAAAAATTCCCAAACTTCTCAACCACTCAGCCGCCATCTTTTGAGGTTCCCTTCTCATCAATCCCTTCATGCCATGCCATCTCACTTGCCGACTCTTTCAAATTGGCGTCAGAGATGTCTACGCCATTCCCAGAGGTTTTAACTTAACCCTACTGGACCATCTTAACGCTGGCTACGCCCGACACCATGGCATCTGTGCATGTACCGTTACCTTCACCTTTAGAGGTCTCAACGTGATCAACGCCGTCGCCGGAGCTTACTCGGAGAACCTCCCAATCATGTTCATTGTCAGTGGGCCAACAACAATGACTACTGTACTAATTGGATCCTCCACCACACTATCGGATTATTAGATTTTTCGTAGGAGATCTGATATTTTCAGGCAATGACTTGTTACCAGGTATGGATCCCGTTACCCCCACTTTGTTCTCTTTTGTTTGTGTTATTTGGTAGCGATGTGATCTCTGTTGGTGACCAACAGTATAAAGAAGTGGGAGGCCTAAAAAATTAGAAGGGAGGATCAAAACCAATGAGTTGGATGTTCTACAATTGATACTTAAACATGTATATCTTCGTTTTCTCATTTTTTTTGTTAGTTATTGATTATGAGTTTCATTCTTTCTTTATGTTGTCTTTATTATAATGATTTCATTTATTTTTAAGTTCTAATTGCAAATTCATCTCCATTTTTTAGGTTGCTGTTGAGAATGGAGTTTGAGGTTGTTATTTGGAGATTGTTGTTTTTTAGAAGTTTAATGTGTTTTTGCATTAATGAACATATGTATTATTTTAGTTGATATTAAAAATTTGGTGTTGGATGTAATTTGTTTTAAAGAATTTTATGGGGAACTTGTTTGTTCAAAAAATTTGATGTCCTTTAGAGAACTTGATGGTAAAAAACTTGATATTAGATGGATGTTCAAAAAAATTATTGGACTTTTTCTAATAAATTTCATATGTGATTATATTTTGAGTAGGTGTATAAAATTATTTGTTATATATTGTTACATGTCATAATTTTTACCTATTTTTTTGTTGTGTTTGTAAAGAGCATGTGATAATGTAAAATTTTTTAGAGATGTTTGTAAAAACCTTAAAAATATGAATTTACTCAAAAATTCATGATTTTTAATCATTTTTAAAAATAATTAAAGCGTATATAAAAAAATACATTGGTTATCTATAATTTAAATAATTTAAAGTCTATAAAATATAATAATTTTTTTTTATGGGTACATTAACAAACCCATAATAGTCATTTGTTGAATGAAATGAGTAATGTCTACAAAATAAGAAAAAAAAAATATAGAGGGGTATATAAACAAACCCATTTTAGTAATTTACCCTTATTCCATCTATTGATTTAACACCATTAAGAGTCAACTTAACCATAGGGGCATATAAGCATATATAATTGATTTGTAGGAGTATACAAGCAAATATCATTTTTATGAGGGTATTTAAGCAAATTCATGATTTTACAAGGGTATGCAAGTAAAAAAAAAAACCCTTATTTTTTCACAATTCACATACCTATCGATTCGCCTAAATAAACCTAATTGCAAGAAATTGGTAGTTAGTGACAAAGTCCTCAAGGGAACGATATTTTACTTACTACTTGAATGATCCGTGTGCTTACGGTACGCATCAGAAGGCCCGCCATCTAATTCGAGAATTATGAAAAATGCATTAAGTAGAACTTCCTCTTATTATTGCAGAAGATATAAACCACCATATTTATATATATACAATATAATAATAAAATCCATTTTATATTTAGGAAAATTATTTTGTTGATGTTGGATTCATGCATGTTGAGAAGTGGGCTTATTACACCCTATAGAGGGGATCGATATCACTTGAGGGAGTATTCAAGAAATCCACCCCGAAATGCACATGAATAATTTAATCTTCACCATGTATCTTTAAGGAATGCTATTGAATGAGCATTTAGTGTCCTTAAGAAGTGTTTCCCTATAATAGGAAGCTTGAAGAAGCCACATTGTGATTTGGAAACACATAAAGAAATTATTTTTTGTGAGATGTATTTTTTGTTGGAATTTTGAGGACAAAAAGAATTACAAAAAAAAAATAAAGGAGAAAACTTTTTATTATCAGAATGCCCTTCACAAATATCAAAACATCACCCATTATATAGGCTTATTATGTTCACTGAAACAAATTAATAAGACTCCACTATTTATTGAACTAAATAACAAACAATAATAAGATTATTTGACTAAGCTATTCTCCCACGTGAGCACGTAGAAAACCCCATATCAGCTTTGAATTATCTCAACACCTGCCATTAATTCAAAGCTGTAAAAGTTCAAAAACTTCAAACTTTATGGAGCGCATCTCTCCACACTTCAAAAATTCGTGAAGCACTACTCTTCACTAGATGATGCACTTCTCACCAACTAAAAAAGAGTTTTTGCTTTGGCTTCTTCTACCAAATTTGCACGTTCTTCATCCTTAAATTTGTAATTTACTTGTAAATGTCCAAATTTTTTGCACTTGAAACATTGAGGTTTTCCTTTGTGCCAACAATTTTTCTCTTCATGACCTGGCTTCTTGCAATGGTCACATTGGAATATTCTTCTTTTTCCTTTCGAAGATGAACTTTTGGCTAGATAAGCTCCCTCAAGTATCTGTGCTACTCCTTCTCTCATACTTCTCCTTTGTTCAAGTGCTTGCAAAGCATTAATTAGTTTTGGTAAAGTTATTTGACTAATATATCTTAAATCTTCTAGAGATGAAATTTTTACCTCAAACTGTTCAAGCAAACTTACAAACACCTTTTCTACTATTCTACTATCAGGTTGCTCATCTCCCATCAGCCTAATTTTGTTCACCACTGTCGTCAACCTATCAAAGTAAGCTTGCATGGTCTCTTTTTATTTCATGAGTAGAATCTCAAAATATCTTTTGAGATTTAACACTTGCATTTATTTTGTCCAGTCATTGTCTTAATATAGTTCTTGTAGTGCATCCCAAGCTTCTTTGGTTGTTTCATAGGTCATGATTATTGCAAAAATTGATTCTAAAACAACAACATGAAATAAGGATAAGGCCCTTGGAGCTTTTGCTCTTCCTTTGTATGAACCCTCATTTGATTGAGTGTTGGATTGTCTCCCAAAGGCTGTATGCTCCTGTCATCTTCAACTGATTGCCACAAACCAAAGCCCCTTCAAATAAGCCTTCATCTTAACAACCCATACTTGATAATTTTCACCATTAAAAATTGGGGGAGAAAATGCTGACATATTGCTGGCCATGCTGATCTTTCACGGGTCCGTTAGATCTAATAGCTCTGATATCATGTAGAAAATGCCACATTAGCTTTGAATTATCTCAACATTTTACACAATTTTTTAATGGTTATAGATCCTAATAGTATAATACTTGTACAAGTTGATAATGAACTTGGGGATGAAGCACAAGAGGAACATCATGGTATTGGGAAAAATTGATAAGCGTATGAAAATAAATATTTGCATATCATAATTTTGTGCACTAAGCTTATCTTCCTGCATGAATTCTTTTATATTAGTACTATGTTGGTTATTTGCTATTGAATGAACATGTATTTAGTTATTGGGACAAAAAAGATGAAAATTAGAGAGAACCAAAGCTAATTGAACATCAAAACACAATTCTAGAAAAGAACAAACCTAGAGCATAGGCGTGCTTAGGGTGCGAAAATCATTGGTGACAAGAAATTGAAGAGCACACCCAGAGCATAAGCATTCTGCTCAAAGCAAAAGTGTGTTTAGTAGTATTCATTGCTTCAAATCCAAAATTACCAAGATTCGGGTCCCAAGTGCCGCCAGTAAAAAGCACGGTAAACACACTCCAAGTACGGGTGCGGACTATCTTTTTACCTAGAGTATAAAGTTTAATAGTTAGGTTTTTAAAGAGGACTTTTGGCAAAAGCTTTATCCGAGGGTAGGATTTTGTTAGGAGATTGAAGGAAACTACTTTAGGGTGAGTTGCCACTGCTATATTAGCCCTTTGGGTTCTAGATTTAAGGCAAAATAGACAATTGGTCCAAGAGATTCCACTAATCCGCATCAAAAGGAGCATTGAGGGAGTTCTTTCTATGTTTTCATTAATGTCCGAAATCTTAGATGTTGTTTTGGATTATTGTAATATGATAAGCTAAACCTTTATTGATGTCTTAAACCATTGAACCTTGAATGAACTTGTAGTTGATTTTTTTCTTCAATATATTGGCTAGTTGATTGTTTCTTGCAAATCATCTATGCATATTTAATGCTTGTGATTGCTTGTGCAAGAGATCGAATTATATATATAAACTACATGATTAGGATTGAGAAATCAATCATGTATAGGTCGTGGCATAGATGATAAAGGGTGAGTGTACACCTAGAGATGGGGCGTATCATAACACACTCTCTGGATTAGGGTTAAACCTAATAGTGAGATTCACGGAACCTTCTATTGCAACTGTAAGGCGATTGGTGTCATCATATAGGATTAGAGGTTAACCACCTTAAGAAAGCGGTCAATCTAATTAGGAATCTCCACGGTCCAAGAATACTCAACACTTAACCCAATATAAGGAATCAATTGCAAGATTGTCTCAAGAAGATTTGTGTCCAAGGTACCATGTTCTCAATTTTATTGCATCCTAGATTTATCATCTCAATCAGTTTGTTTAACTACTTTCTTAGTTTAGAAGCTTAACAAACATCATTCTATTTATCGGCTAGATAATAGAGAAGGAATTAGTACTAGGAGTACCAATCTACATCGGATTGAGTACCCTACCTTAGGGTACACTTTACTACTTGCACGGCATATATTTGTGACAATGTACACATAGGCAAGGACATATAAAAAATAATAAAGAAACCACTCAAAGAAAAATTATTAGAGATATCATAGCGGTTCTGAATGATTCAAGTGCTTAAGGTATTTGGTTGTGTCTTATTGTGTTCTTTTTTATATGTATTGTTAAATGAATTCTCATGTTACTTATTTATTTAATTAAAAAATTTAAAGTACTTCATTAAAGAAAAATGTCTATTTGTGTTTTTTATTATTTAATTGTGGTTGATTTTTTTATTTTTTCTTTATTAATATTTGATTGTAGGTTTTTTTTTTATCATTATCATTAGCAATCTTGTTTTGTTGTTGATGTAATTTAAAATATGTTGAAAAGAAAAATAAGTCCAAATGACCATGATGGAAATGCCATGTGTACATGGACTTTTGCCATGGATGATGTCTTAATTGATGAACACTTCCATCAACAAACAATGGGGAATAGAGTTGGAGGAATATTTACTACATATGCATTAGAAAACATAGTCAATGAGTTAAAGGGCAAATTTCCCAATAAGCCAATTGATAAGAAAAATACCCAAAACCATAAGAAGATATAAAAAAGACATTTATCTGTTGCCATAATATTTTCAAAAATGGAATAAGTGGATTCGCTTGGAATCCAACTATAGAACACATGAAATGCTTAATTTGTAGTGTGAAAACACCTAATTAAGGTAAGTTTTTGTTAAGAGAAGTACAATGTAATATATATATATATATATATATATATATATATATATATATATATATATATATAAGTAGATATGATATTATTATTTTTTCATGCATAGGTCAAATCGGAAACCGCTGAATGGATGAACAAAAGTGTCAGGAATTATAAAAAAATTGGTTCAGCTTTGTAAACAAGATGCTGAAACTGCATCAGAGATGAGATGAAGAAAAATGCAAAATGAAGGTAATATAATTGATGAAATTAATTTAATGGTTATCCAAAACACAATAAACTTAGAAAATTTGGATGAAATTGAAAATGCAGATGTATATGACAATGAGATTGAAGATGAAGTATCACCAATGACTATGGATCAACAATCTCAATTTAAAGCTCCAAGTTCTTCGAAGTTAAAGAAAGGTAAAGGATTTGATAGTCAAGATGATATTAATAAGTTGTATATGGCAGTTGAATTAGTAGCTAATGCTAATATTCAATAACTAACACATTGATTGAAGCATCCAAGACTACATCAGAGATAACCACAAGTATTATGAAGGAATGTTTTGCAAACCCAAAATCCAACCAAAGATTATGATATGTTGGCCATGCTTATAGATTTAGGAATTTCAAAACCCTTTTTGTCCAGAGCTTACATGTTCCTCAATAATAAACTAGACATTTACTGACGCATAATCTTCTGTTGGTATAATATTACCATATACTAAACTTTATCTATGGTAATAGTCAAATTCCGTAGCTATAGAATACTTATACCAATGGAACTTTGTAACTATTAGAATAAGTCAAACATTTACTGATGCATAGTCTTCTGTTAGTATAGTCACTATAAAAAATTGTCATATACTAACTCTTTTCTTTAGTGATGGTCAAATTCCATACCTATAGTCAGTTTCCGATAGAACTTTAAAATTGTTAGAATACATTAGACATTTATTAAAAGTTAATTTTTTTTACCGTTGATATAGCTACTGCTTATATTGATGTTTTTTTATAGTGACAGTTAAATTCTATAGCTAGCTATAGACTATTTATACATACAGAATTTTATAACAATTATAATAGAGTAGATATTTACTAGTAGATATTCTTCTGTTAGTATAACTATTGATATATATTAACTCTTATTTATGAAAATTACTATATGATCTTTTTTTTTTATCCTTTTCCAAAAAAAAATCCCCTTAATTCTTTTCTTTTCTTTTTAATAGAACCTCATTGTTTGAATATTTGATTTTTTTTTTATAATTTCATCTTTTATTAAGAAGAATTAATAAATTGTGTATATCTTTTATTAATATTGACAAACTAATTTGTGTGTATCTTGTATTAATATAGATTAAGAAATTAAGTAATTTATTGATAATTATTTATGTAAATTTATTAATTAATTGTTAAAATAGTTTATATCTGACAATCAAAGAATTAAAAAAATAATAAATGATAATTTTCATTCCTTATCTTAATATCGAATAAACTAATTCTAGGGTGATGTTCAACAAGTTTAATAAATTAACATATACAAGAAAAAAGCATAAAATTATTTAAATTTACATAATTTACATTTTTAACTATGCACTTTAACCCGAAAGCCAAAACACACACACACACACACACACACACTTCCGTCCTATTTGTCAAAGTTCCCTAGCCACTCGCTCCACGGTACTCTCCCATCTTATCCTCTTCCTTTTCTCTCGAGATCTATAATTGTGTTTTGATGCTTTAGATCTTGTTTGTTTTTATGTGAATTTGTTGCTTTTGATGCCCTTCAAATCTTGAATTTTTTTTTTATTGCTTTCTTGTTTAGTTGAATCTTGTGTTGTTCTTGATTTTTTTTTAAATGTATTGATGTGAATTTTTTGCAAGCTTTGTTCTACCAATCCTTTTTCTTATTGTCACTATTGTATTGATCATGGATGCAAATCTAGACTTTTGGTGGATATTGTCTGTGAGATGTTTAGGGATGATATAGTGGGTCAGAGATGTGTATTTCATAAATGAAGCATTTATGTAGCGTTTATTGCACTGTTTCTACTAAAAAAGCATGAAAATTTTGGAAGTGGAGCTGTGAGAGAAGGGCAAATGATTTATTTGCATGAAGACATAATTGAATTTGGGGGAGCGGTATCTACACACAAATGGGATATGTCTTGGTTTATGGTAGAACTAGTGAGAGAGAAGAGATGATATCATCAAATGATGAGAAGAAGATAGTTGTTAAAGTACTGTAGAGAGCAATATTACTAATCAAGTTCACAGTGGATTATCCATCATGCATTATTTAGAATGATTTAGGCTTTAAATTGTCATTTTCCGTATTTGACACCTTGAGCTTTTGATTCAATTTTAAGTATGCGAGCTTATTGAATTATGGTCTTGAGGTAAGTAATAGGTATATATATTATTAAATATGAATTTGTTGTAGCAATGTATATGTTGGCTAATGAGCATGCATATAAACTTTACTGTTGTTTCCTTTTTATGAATTATTTTCATATGCAATGCTTCCAATTTTATATTTACATTTATATTCTTAATTTTTCTTGCGAGGACGATTTATAAACCAAAATAAACTACATTTTTGTAGGTCATATATGCACAAACTAATTTTTTTAGTTCATATTATTTAACTCTCTTGACTGTGATTATTATTTAAATGGAAAATATTTGGCAGGTGGTGTATGCATTTTCTTAGCAAACAACTTTGAAAAAATGATTTATTTTATTAAAATGTAAATTGGTACTTGAAATGGTGTTTCTTATATATATATAAATATATATATTGTGTAATTCAAAATTGTGGACTAGAAAGCATATTGAAGCAAGCATTACATAGTAATGGGAAAGCGTAGATGATTGAATATCACTAAGGCAAATTGCACCTCCACTTCTCAACTTCAATTATCATATGAAGCCTAATATGAACAACAATTGGTGCCTTTAGAACTCGAGCTGTCACAACTTGTCTCCACAACAATTTGAAGAACCATCAACTTCTTGTATAAATCCTAATGAACAATTATTAGCATTTTCATTGGCTTATAAATTTTATTAATATCTAATATTTATTATGCTATTGTTTTATCTAGATAATGCTAAAAAAAAGTGAGAGGCCCTACACAACTTAGCATGATGATGAACGAGTTGTTGTTAAGTTGAACGCTCAATATATACCAATTGGAGAAGAAGCTACTAAATTAACTTGATTCATTGGTAGCATTGTGAGGATGCTAAACTTTGCACCTATTACTTACACAACTTAGCATGAGTTTCCAAATAGTATAAAAGAAGAAATATGGAAAACAATTGAGGTATTAAATCTTATTATGTTTAATTTAGATTTTTCTTAATTTACATAAGTGTATTAACATTTTACTATTACTTTTTCTTGCCTTATTCTTTTTTCTTATCCTAAAATTTTACTCTAAATTCAAATATGAGAAACTTCATTCTGACGAGCTTGATGAGTCTGAAAATGAAGATATAATTCAAATTATTAATAGTTGGATAATGTCTAATATGAGTGCTAAGTGAAGGCAATGGAAGAATTTTTGAAGTCTAAATATTATGATGAAAATAAAGCAGCAGAGGAAATGGTTACAAACAGTAGTAATCACTGAGTAGACAAAAAGCAAGTTTTAGTAATTGCTGCTTATTGGTGAATTGATAAAGCAAATGTATATATATTTACATAATGTAGTATTTATTTTGTATTAATAATGAAATATAAAATTTTTGTAGGAACAAATGAGACAAATAGACCAAATCACTCAAAATCAGATGAGCCCCATTGTGTAGGAACAAGATCATTCCCTACTATTATTCAATCTCTTGTATATATTGCACTTTTTTTTTGTTGAATTTTTCTTAATGCTTAGGATTTTTGGAATTATGTGGTTTTTATATTTACTTAAATGAAGTAATTTTGTTGACTAAGGAATCTAATGGAGTTCCATCATCACTTGTTGAAATGTATATTCATACTTGTACTCATACTTGCAAAGATTGAAGAGTTGCGAATGAGAAGGTAGGTTCTATTGTGCCATTACAAATTAATTAGTATAGGACTTTATTGTTAAATGAGTTATGATAGATTATTAGATTAATCCATTTTAGACTTTATGGATTATGATATTTGTATTATATCTATGTCAGTGAAAAAGTGACAAGTATATTGCGAAGAAAAAAAAAAGATAAAAGGCAATGGGATTATTTTTGTCCAATTGAGATTAAGTAATAATCATTTATTAATATAAATATTAGAAATACAAAGTAAATTACCACAAAAATAGAATCATATATCAAATTAACTAAATTTATACCTAGTTATTTATATTATAATTAATAACATCTAATGGGATATTTTATAATTAATAAACCTTAATGATCACCCAGAGTAGGATAACCTCACTATTGGTGTTTGTATCCTATAAAAGCATCAAACCAAACACGTTTTCAAAATCCACATTTTCAAGTTCATCAAACCAAACACCACTTTAAATTCTCATAGATAAGCTCAAAGCGTACTACTTCCCTTTCTAATATGTTGTAGTAAATCAAATCTATGTGCCAATGAATTTTAGGTGAAGTGATTAGTGATTTGTTTGCAAACTTCACCAATAATCTTCAAGGCAACCACATGCCAAAGAGTATCTTTAGAGAGGGTGCCCATTATCTAACATTTATAAAATGATTTGTGTTAGTTCCGAAGAGGTAGTTGTGTGATAATTTTTCTCTCAACCTCTCATGTAATGCAATCACACACAATCAAACATGCAAGAGAAAGGAGACACACGAATTGGTTACCCAGTTCAGCACAACTTGCCTACATTTGGGGGCCAAGCCTAGAGAGAACAATCCACTAAAAGAGGAAAAGAATGAAGAGTACAACACTTACTCTCACTCACACAATGACAAAGATTAACCCTCTCTAGATTGACCAATGCCCATTCTCCTTAACCCACACACAGGGTCTCTCATTTGTGGCTCATCATAAATCTCAAAGCAGGGTATCATATATAGATGTCTCTGCATCCCAAAATAGCTTCCTCTTTTAGAATCTCCGAAGTTCAAAAGTTAGACGTTGCAACTACTATTGTAACCGAGCTTGCAATGCAACCCACCTACTGATCCTGATTTAGTTCTAGCTCCCATTGCAACATGACTTGCGACACCTCCAACCTTCCCGGTTGCTCCAGTTCACATTGATGTAGTCAACTCCTCCCGAGTTCTTCCTGCCAGCAACTAGCCTCCTTTCTTATATCATATCAGCAAGTCCCTCTCCCGAGGGTTGCACCCACCAAGGCGCGAATCCATCTCAGTAAAGATAGTCTTCAAATATCTCCAAGATCTTCTTTTCAAACTTGATCAACAATCATCATACTTTATCTTCATTCATCCAAGTTTGGTCTTCAATATCTTGTTACTAAACTTGATCTCCTTTTATCCAAGTTTCGCTCTTCAAGATTTTTCAAGCATGATCTTTATCATCCAAGCTTGAGCTATCAATCTTCTTCCAAATCTATGCATTTGCCAAAGATAGCTTGTGTCTTCAAATAACTCCGCCCCATAATAGCTTTGGATCTTTTCTTCAAATTGCATTGATAATTATGGTCTTGAGAATCATGTTGGTTTGCCCTTGCCTTTCTTTGTTTGTCTTCAATTAATTTCACACCAAACTAAGCTCCATGCAATTCTTGGTCTTTAAAGTGATGATCTTCATTCTTGCCAATAATAGATTACTCCTTCTTTAGAAAAGAAATAAATCTCTCATGAAAATTAGAGTCACCAAAGATAGATTTTATCATCCTAAATCTTACCAAAATTGATTAAATCATAATGTTAGTTTTCTCTTCATGGCTTATCCTTCAAGAGAGATCCTTTCACCTTAACATTCTTTGCCACAGATAGACTCTTTAATGATAGTTGTGTAGATTTTGTCCACATACCTTTTTCCTACTCTACAAGAGAGATCTTTCAAGTCTGATGCTCTTTTCAAAAAAATCTTCATAAGATCTTGGCCTTCATGTCTTCATTATCACCTCTTGCTACATCATCAAATGCCTAGTCATTTGCCATGTCATCATCCTTGTCACCTTGTTTGCCAAGTAATCTCTTGTCAAATAATACCAACTTGAGCTTCCACCTCTAACAATCTCCCCTTTTGGCATTATTTGACACAACCTTTCAAGCCAGACCGACACCAGTTACAACATATACTGGAACCTGGACATGACTCAGCTTGACTCTTACAAGATTAATTTGATAAAACATCATCTAGTTGTTGTATACATGAGTAGTTTTAATACAGATATCAAATAGCAACTAGTGAATACAAAACATTTAACCAAATAACAAAATACATTAGTCTTTAAGCAAAATGTTCAAAAGCAAAAAATTATAAACATTTAACCAAAAAAAGGGAATAAAATGGTCTGCAGTATCATTTCTCCCCCTTTGTGGCAGATGATGGCAAAGTTTTCTTGTTATTTCCATAAGAGGTTGTAGTTCTGATTGCAACTCTCCCTAAGTTATAGGACTGTCAGTTGATGGAGCTCCCTTTTTCTTCTACCTGAGAACTTTGAGTCATGCTTAAATACTATGCTTCTGTTTTGCAATGAGGATCAGTTTTGCAGACAATGCTCTTTATCTTTTTTCCAAGTCTTCATTTTGATCTGTTAGCAGCTTCTCATAATCATCTTCAATACTTGACTTGGAACTGCTTCTTCAAAGGTAAGAGGAGGCAGTGGTGACTGCTTTCCAACTAGTAAATCAATCTTCTTTCAATAGGTTAAGAGCTTTGGTAATATCTTTACCACATCTCACAACGGCTGTGGTGACATCTCACCACGGCCGTTGTCCACACTCAACATTGCCGTTATCAAGCCGTGGCAATGTGGAATCACTGAGAGCAACACATAAGCTACAACAGCCTTACCACGGCCGATGTAAACCCATCACGACCGTGATCCACCCACACAACACCCAGAGAAGCCATGCCAGGGCTCAACTTGGAGCTCAGGCAATAACTTACTCACCATGGGTATCATAACGCCCGTAGTGAGGCCGTGGCTAACTCGATCCTATATATACCCTAGGTTTTTCTGATTTGGGAGAGATTCTTTTGCCAAATAAGATAGAGTGGCAGCAGTTCTGAAGATATGAGTGGCTAGAGATGATTTTTTTTCACTTTTTCAGCAAATTCTGGTGAGTTTTCAAAGGGAGAGTCAACGTTCATCATTAAAGGAGGGCACACGAAGAGATTCGGTATCGTCTTCTCAATCTTGGGATCCTCCAACCTCAACCTTCACAAACCTATTAATGGGAGTTAGTTTATAAATTCTTTAATGTTATTCTTTGGTCTTATGGTTCTATCTTTGTTTATATCTTTATTTGTGATCCATAAGAACCCAATTCAGGGGAATTGTATTTCTAGGTCCCTCGATTATTGCTTATGAATCTTGATTGTTAAATTCAATATATCTTTCTAGTTTATGTGATTCATTGCATGTTTTTTGAATGATATTCTTGTTAATGTGGATGAGGAAGATATGCCCCTATATCAGAACACATATGCCATGTTAGATCTATGCATGCGCTAAGAGATTAGGTATAACTAGGTTTCTGGATTAGGGATCAATTGCCCCTTAGGCTTAGGGTTTGATTTGTCCCTTCTAGAGAAATTCTTGTACTTTAGGTAAACATAGGAGGCTGGGGTAGGAAGAGTTTCCATCTTAATTTTCTAGTAATTTAGACTTGGTTGCCAAGAGATTACGACCACTAGGCTCTTGAATTCCCTGGGTCCAATACTAGAATACGATTGTCATACTCAATGCCTATCATAAGTAATAATCAAGATAATTGTTATATAACCACCCAACTCCTTCCACTTGTGCTTAACAATTCTCCAATTATGGGCTTGTTTGGATCAGCTTTTGGAAAACCCAGAAGTGTTTTTTTATAAGTTAAGAACTTCTGGGTTCAAAAAAAGTTGTTTGTATTGGCTTTTCTGCAAAAGCAGAAGTTGTAAAAAAAAGCTGAAAAACAGTTTTTTCAGAAGCTAGTCATGAGCAGCTTTTGAAAAAAACTATTTTTAAGCTTATTTTTACAGCTTCTACTTTTACAAAAAAGCTAATACAAACACAAATTATAAAAAGTGCTTAACTTACTCTGGAAAAGCATTTTTTTTCCAGAAGCACTTCTACAAAACTTAAAAAAATGTACTTTTTTGAGAAGCCAACCCAAACAAGGCCTGTATTGTTTAATAATTTGTAGAAGTTGACTAAAGAAACAACACAAATGTTTAGGCTATTGATTAAGTGAAAAAAAAGTAATATGAGCCTCTTGCCATTCCTGGGGAAATACGACCCTCGTGCTCATCCACGAAGTATTACTTGATGACCCGTACACTTGCGGCATTCACAAACTCGTTGCAGTATTATTTGCATATTCATGTTCATAACAAGCACATTAGAGGTCCGTCAATACTCTTTTCAAAAAATCTTCATAAGATTTTGGTCTTCATGTCTTCATTGTCACCTCTTGCCACATCATCAAGTGCCTAGTCATTTGTCATGTCATCATCCTTGTCACCTTGTTTGCCAAGTCATCTCTTGTCAAATAATACCAACTTGAGCTTCCCGTTCTAACAATTTGTTTTAACCCAAGTAATGTAATCAGGTAATCAGGGTTTGTTATTTGAATATTTTTCGTACATATTTGTGTTGAGATTATAAGCTTTTTAATTTTCAATTTATTTCCTCTAACAAATTCTAATTAACTTAAATTAAATTAGACAAATTTTTAGAGTTTTCATATTTAATCCTTCAAATGTTTAATTTAAATCTATATGTGACGAATTGTTATCTAGTTACATGTTCAATAACTTGCATGGTTATTATATCTGGTAAATAAATTGAATTGTTTGACCACCTCCATAATAGGAGAGTGGTAACTCATTTCACTATTAAATGAAAGGTTAAGGGTTCAACTTTCTCTTACAACAATGGTTAAAAGTTGTGGCTTGTCTATATTTATTAAACAAAATAATGCATTGTTGAACATATAATTCAATAACCATCTCTCATTCTCAAGGAAAATAAAAATGGTAACATGATAAAAATCAAAACCCAAAACTCTAGCATATTCCATTATATACAAAAATCATTCACATGAGAAGCTAGCAAAGAAAGTACAATTGAAGACTTGAAAAGCATTGGTGGAGAGCCATAGTAGGTGGGAGGCCAAAGCACGCATGCATGCTATTAACCTAACCAACAAACCCCACATGCAATGATATCAGAAGAAAACTCCCAACCAAAGACCACATCCCATTATGCAGTACCTTTATAAGAGGAAACATTGTCCTTCATATCATGTTCACCGGTCATTACTCATTTTCTATCTTCCTCTCAATTAAATGTCATCTATACTTCATTGAAATTTTTTGGATTATTTCATTATTTATGTCAAAATGGTTTATACATATTGTGTTTATTTGTATATATATAAAAAAAAAAAAATTGGACCGAGCACCGATATTGCTTTTTTTATTTTTTATTTTTTTTTGCCTCCGTGAATAGTTGATGTGTTACCAAGTTGTTAATTGTTAACCCAAACTCAAAAAAAATTAAACAAGGGTTGTTAGAAAAATCTTTAGAACATTCATGAGTGAGCTCTCTAACATGAGATGCTATAGGGTTATTAGAGTAACTAATTGTCTCAAATTAAATTATCCTTATCCTAAGTGAGTCTCTAACATGAGATGCTATAGGATTATTAGAGTAACTAATTGTATCACATTGATTAATTTAGAAAACATGAATTTGAATATATAAATTTAGATTTCTTATTTAATTAACTTAAGCTTTCGAGTTGAATTGAGCTCACATAATATGTTCAATTGTATGTAACAATAACTAAACCATCACTACTCATAGATTCTGATCTAGTGTCACTTTCTTCTTATATCATTTGCATGCCGCAAATAGGAAAAATTTTTAATTTATTTTGATCCAATAAAGTTCACTTAAAATCAAATGAGAGATGTCATAGTATATAGTCGCTCCATGCATGATTTATAAAAAAAAAAAAAATCAAACATTAAAATCCGTCTAACATGGTGGAGGTTCTTTTAGATTTAAATTGAGAAAACAAAAAATGAGAAGAATTATGTTTAGTAGCTTTTCTATTTTACTGTCTACACACACACACACACACACACACACACACACACACATATATATATATATACATGTTAATATGTTTGATTTCATTGATTTGGTTTTGCGTTTAAAATTGATGGCTTTAAAAATCATAGATTTGTGGATAAAGTATTGAGATTGTTATGGATTTGATAATAATATTAATAAATAAATCTAAAAATTATATTGTTTTTTATGTTTAAATTTTTTACTTCACACACAGCCAGTAACACGCTACAATCATATATAGTGATTGCTTTGTAACTGCTCCAGTGCATGTATCAATGTGTGTGACAAATATATTCATTTTAAAAATATCTCACACTATTTTTTATTTTTTTAAGGTTCTTTTATGTAAATATCTTTGGATAAATATACAAAATAGATATATTATATTATTCTTTTGTAAAGCTCCAATGTGCATTAAAATCCCCTTTAATGATTAAAGTGACAATAATCTCACATCGATTAATTTAAAAAAATTTAATTATCAAAGTAACTAATTGTGTTATAACCAGTCTACACGGTAGCTAAAACTAGTCTATTACTGTAGCTTTCTCAGTCCAGCACTGCATGGTATTGTAGTAACCCGAGTTTTACATTATATCTTTCTTCTTTCCTTCTTCTTCTTGCTTTCGCTCATTCTGCCGAACTCTACCTTTTCTTAGAAATTTTTATCTGGCAATCTTTTCTTGTGAACCAAAGTAGAAACTTCTTTCTCCCTTGCTGATAAGTACCCTAAGAGTTTTAATCCAAGTTTTTATTTCATATTTTACTCGTATTTCACCATTTTTGCATTCTTTGAAAACCTAGGATTACAGCATATTGTGTGGTGATTTTAGGCTTAAAGCGAAGCCAGTGATGTTGTGATTCTTTGTGATTGATGTTGTAATGAAATTCTTTGTTGGATGACGTAAAAATCGGGAGAAAACCATTGTGTTAGGGTCGGTTTTATTGTAGCAATTCTTAGTACTGTAGAAGTGTTATAGCACAGGTGAACTTTAGTCATTTCTTTGGCTTCTTTGGCTTAGAATGAAGCTCAAACCCTTAGGAATTCTTTGGTAACCTAAAAACCTAGTTTTGAGCAAACCTTAGGATCGATTTAGGGTTGTTTGTTAGAGAAACTTAGGGTTTCGTTGTTTGGTTTTTGTGCTAATTCTTGTTGGTATTTTGTTGTGCTTTGGCAAGGAGGTGAAGCTTTGGCTCGAGGCAAGGAGCTAGTAGAGGATTAGCATTCGGGAAAGCTTAATCGTCAAATTTTGTGAGTGGAAATGTTAAGCATAATTTTATTAGAAGAATACCAATATATATCAATATATATATATATATATATATATATATATATATATATATAATAATGCTTGAGTAAGGTTTATTGGTTTTAATACTTGAATTGAGATTTTGATTGACTTGAAATGAGTTATTTATGTCATTTTCATATTTGAAAAGTATTATTGTTGAAAGGAAATGATTTTCGGGTTGATACTTGATTCGTAAGTTGTAAGTTGATTTGTGTTAAAAACTTTGGATATGCTTGTGTGTTTATCATTTCCTTGTGGAAATGGCATTGATTCTTGGTTATTGAGTTTTGTTCTGACTATTGGACTTTGTGTAGAGATATACTTGTATTACTTGGCTTAGATGGTGTTACCCCTATTGTAGTAGGTGGTCCTAGCGGCCAGCCTTTTGAGATGGCACGAAAGACTAGCTGATCCTTTTCGACCAATTCAAGAAGGGACATAGGACCTTGATTAGATGGTCAACTTGGAGCCGGAGCCACCATATGATGAACTGATGGGTCAACGTCAAGGACATAAGTACTTTTACGGCTCTAAGCCTAGCCGCGACCACGGCAAAAGTTTAGAGAGATTTCTAGACCACTACTTGCTAGGTGCGTTGTGAGTTGGGTATCTTAATAAGTTGGTGTTTTCATGCGATCGAGTTTTGAGAATTATTCTGTTGTGTTTCTTTTGTAGTTTCATCTTAAATTTGTGGTGAGGGGGCAAAGCCCAGCTGTTGTTCTTAGGAGGATAGTCTTTCACAAATTTGATTTGACGACAAGTATTATGTTTTATGGATTGGAAAACTCATATTATATAGTTATTTTATATATTGAACTATTTTGAGCTATATGTGCATTATTGTAAAAGCTTGACTTAATGTTCAACTTGTTTTATAGTGTAAAACCCGAGTATGTATTTCGTGGATTTGTTGGTGAAAACCCTAGTTGGAGTAAAAAGACTTTCTTATACAATCCTTTGTAATATTACATTTATGATTGTTGTTATATGTATTTATGTTCTAAAATTATTGTATTATTAGTAAAACATTATTTTGGTAATTTATGGTTATTATTTTGGTATAATCTTGTAGAATTGTGCTAAACCACTCACTGAGTGACTTAGGTTGCTCACCCCTCTTTCTTTTTCTCAGGCTTTAGCAGACAGTAGTGTGGCAATGGGGCATTTGCTAGGCTCCTATCTTTTATGTTTCTCTTTTGATTCATGTATGTTTGATTTGGTCATGAACATGTTATCTTGGATCCACTAGTATGTGGGAAACTCTGTTGCATGGTTGTGTATTTGAATACCTACTTAGCACTTAAACTCGTGTATATGTAGTTCCTACTGTTGTGGTTGTTGCTTCCCTGTGTATTTGTGAACCACTCTATTTTGGTACTCATTGTTGCTATTGTTGTTACTTTCACTGCATATCTTTGTATTTCTCTACTCTGTCCTTGTGTTTATTATTGTTGATTCCAGGTTTGTTGGTTAGCCTTGTGGCAACTCGAGGGTTGAGTGGTGGGGTATCTTTCTTCGAGTTGTTGAGGCGGTTGTCGTGTCCTGTGGGCTCGCGAGTCAGGGCATGACATGTTGTACCCTGTCTTGATTTTAGACCTCGGGCCTCTTTAGATTCTTATCCATGCATTAGGGGTAAAATGGTCATTTAGCGCTAATGGCATCCTTGCATGATTGTATAGTAGCTTTTGTGTGAGAATTAGCCAAACCCCAGGGGCAATTCAGTCTTTTGGGCCCTTTTTCATTTTATTCTCTATAGGAGGGCACTTTGGTCATTTCACTTGTGAAAAAAAGGAGAGGATAAAGTCTAAGAAACCTGGCTCTTTGTCATTCTCTCTTTCTTTCTTTCTTTCTTTCTTTCTTTCTTTCTTTCTTTCTTCCATTCGGTCGAGTACCTAAACCTTAGAAAAAATTTTCCAGCAACTTTTTTCCGGCGAACCAAGATCCATTCTCTTTCTCTTTTGCTTGTGAATTCGATAAGGCTTCGATCCAAGGGTTTTCTTCCGTATTTCTCTCATATTTTTTTGTTTCTAGAATCTTTGAATACCTAGAAATACACCTTGGGTTGGGTTGTTTGTAGGCTCAAATTGAAGCCAATGCCATTGTTATTCATTTGTGTGAATGCTTGTAAAGAGATTTCTTGATTTGATGATGTAAATCAGGAGGAAACCATTATATAAGGGTCGGTTTTATTGGAGCACCAAAATTTTTTTGCCCTTTTTCTTGTATTTGTTTGGTCTAAATCGAAGTCCTTCTTACTTGGAATCCATTGGAACTAGGTTTACTCCAATTTGAGGTTATTTGGGTCCAAGATGACGTTGTTTTATCCTAAAACCCTAGAGTTACATGCTCGACATGTAATATTGCATTCGCGTGCATTTTAGTTTTTCATTCTTGTGTTCATTGGTTCTTGGATTCTCTGCCTGTATCTAGTTGGCGAAGCATTCTCCAAGGGGAAGGAAATCGCCAACCCATAAGCGCATCTCGAGGCAAGACGACTAGTTCTGTGAGTGGTAAAATCCATATTTGCATAGATTTAATAAGAGTATAATAGTATTTATTTATGTGTTTTTATAATATATTTCTGATGATAAATCATATTTCATTTGATATGTATATTGAGAATGAATTTATTTAGCAAAGATGAACCTAGTATAATTATGCGTATTTATCTTGAAAGAGTCATGTTTACACGTACATGTGTTTACATGCAAATGGAATATGGTTTGATGTGCATTTTCGTATTTAAACATTGTATGATGGATTCCTTGAATTGGAATTGGAAAGAGTTATTTTGTTGTATTTGACTTTGATGGTGACTACGGACTTTAGTCCAACACTGCAGTGGGGGTTCCACGGTCCAACCTGATGCGAGGCAGCATGATCAACCCTGAGTTTACTCTAGTTAAGAGGTGCGTAGAGCCATTGACAGGGTTTTTTTTTTATGTGAGAAACCCAGGGTCACCACACGGGGATCTCAATGACCAACACCAAGGAAAGCAACATTTTGAATTTTAAAAAGTTTTAAAACACCTTGGTGGTCCTGTATCTAGTAGTGGCCACGATTAGCTTGGGAATTGTTTGAGGCCAACCTATATTTTGAGCTGTGTTCAATGTGTTGGAAAATATTATTGGCTTGTACTATTGATAAATCATTATGTTAACTGTTAATCTATTGAGTACGTGGAACTAACTTTTTATATTATTATTGTGACAATTACTATTTGAAATGCTTTATTACTCTATTATATCTATACTGTTACCATTCACTGGGTAACACTTATTACTCACCACTCTCCTTTCTTCTTTTCTCCTTGTCTAGATTAGTTTGCATTGTACATGTAAACTTTATGAATCCACTAGACTTGACTTTTGTGTAATGTTCTTGTATTTTGTATTCTCCGGTAGTATTTAGAACCCTGACTTGTACTGTTGTTGATATTGTCTCCTTCTTTAGTAAGTTGTGATAACATGTTTGTTTTGAGCCTTACGGTGACTAGGAGGTGGGACGTTGTAGGGTCCACTCCTTGTTGTCGTGGCAATTGCCACGTGCCCTGCTAGGGTTAGGGCGTGATATGACAAATTGTTTCACATGCATTAATTTAGAAACTATTAAGTTTAATATATTGACTTGTGTCTCTTATCTCATTAGTTTAAGTATTTGGATTGAATCGGCTCCAATAATATATTTGAATTGCATCAAACATAATATAAAAGTTCAGTTTGTTTAGTGTATTTGTGTCATATTAAAGAGACCTATTAAACCAACTAATAGTCTCAACAGAATAAAAGAATCCATAAAATAATTCCAAATAAAATTTTGCATATATAAATCATTGAAAAAAACAAGCACAACTATATATATCAGCAAGATAGTATTAAATTTTATAAATATATTATTTATTGAAATTATATGATGCCAATATTGAATCCCTCCTAACATGGTGAATTATAAAAGTCCCTACTACAAATCAAGCAAGACTTAGAAGAAATTCATCACCAGGAGGAGCTATACTGGAAACACAGATCAAGGATAAATTGGTTAAAAGAGGGTAACAAAAATTCTAAATTCTTCCATGCTGTTTGCCAATGGACACAAGAACATGAATTTCATCCCCTCTATCTCTCATGAAGGAAGAAGTGTGACAGACGGGAAAGAAATTGGCAAAATTTTCTCAGAGGTCTTTCAAGCTCAAATTGGAAGTAGGCGTGAATCTAGATTTCGTATCAACTGGATGAACTTCCTCTCCAACATACCTACTATTGACCTAGTGTATCTCGAAAAATCTTTCACAATTGAAGAAATCAAAGGTGTGGTATTTGGTTTGGCTGCTAAGAAAGCCCCAAAGCCAGATGGGTTCCCCGCTTAATTTGGAGAAAATTAACTGGGCTTGTATTACCCTAGTTTCAAAGACCAAGACCCTTGCATCCCCCTTAGACTACCATCTGATAAGTCTCATTAACACTTCCTTGAAAATCATTTTCAAAATTCTGGCAACATAACTGAGTCGGGTTATTAAAGATCTGGTGGAGCTTTCCCAATTGGCTTTCATTAAAGGTCGATGTATTTTAGACAACGTTGTCATGGCAGAAGAAATAATTTTTAGACTCCACAAAAGGAATATGTCGGGGGACATCCTTAAGGTTATTTCTCGAAGGCTTTTGATATGGTGGATTGGAATTTCCTGCTAGAGATGCTAAAAGAAAGAGGTTTTGGTAGTCGCTGGTTGGTATGGATTAATTCCATTCTGACCACCTCAAAGGCCTTCATTCTGGTTAATGGCTCGCAGGAGGGTTATGTGCAGTATCACAAGGGTTTGAGATAGGGTGATCCCTTGTCCCCACTCCTTTTTGTGCTAGTTACTGATGTTCTCAGCAACATGTTCACCCATGCTTTGCATTCTGGTGTAATGTATGGGGTGTTGTTAGGAGACTAAGTGCAAGTTTGTAATTTGCAGTATGTAGATGACCTTCTGATCATTCCTACAGGTGGAGTGGAAGATCTTAGGATCTTCAAACTAATTCTCTACCTGTTTGAGGGACTCTCAGGTCTTACAACCAATTTTACCAAAATGTGCCTCTACTCTACATGAAAAGACTGCCACCTTGACTTGGCTAAAGCTGGTACGCTGAATTGCACCACCAGTCTGCTTCCTCTAACCTACCTAAGCATCCTAATCTCGGGCAGCAGACCAAGAAAACAAGACTGGGATTTGCTAATGCAGAAAGTGAGAAGCAGATTATCAACTCGGAAAGCTAGTCAGTTGTCTTTGGCCGGAAGACTCACTTTGGTCGACTCAGTTTTGTTAGCGGTGCTAACTTACTAGTTGTCCATCTTCAAACTACCGAATTGGGTGATCAAAGAAATGAATCGAATAAGGAGGGACTTTCTTTGGACGAGTTCGGATATTCACTCCCATAAATATAGATTGGTTAAATGGGAAAGCATCTATAGGGTAAAGGAGTAGGGTGGATGGGGAATTCTAAACTTAAGTGTCTTCAATGTGGCACTATTGGGCAAGTCATTGTGGAAGTTTGAGCATGACACCTATTGGTGTGGAGCAAAAGTTATTAGATTCAACTATGGAGTTTCCTTTGGGAACCTCCTTGAAAGGCGAAGGGGAAGATACTCTTTCTTGTGGAGTGGTTTTTTAAGCTGTCGATCTGCTTTGAAAAACTGCATTACTCACAGCATTCAAAATGGGTCGTCTACTTCATTTTGGAAAGATAGATGGTTTGATAGGCAAGCCCCTATGAATTTATGGCCTAAATTTTTTGTTGAGTCACCCTGGCCCCATGGATTTGTCAAGGACCTCAGCTCTCTATTAGTAGAGTTTCCTTACAATAGAGAACTTGAGGCAAGTGATTACCTGCAAAAAATCACTACAACAGATGTTGCCGCTTGTGATAAATTTGGGTGGCCCCTTTCTCTAAATGGTGTCTTCTCTGTTAAGTCCTACATTTTTCTGAATGATGGAGGTATCTGTTGCCGGTGGCAAGGTTCTTCTGGTGTAAGCCTTGCCCCTAAGAATTCAGTTTGTTCAATTGGTTGGCATGGAAAAACAAGATTCTCACTATAGAAAATTTAGCCATAAGAAGATGCAAACAAACTCCCCACTACCACTTGTGTTTCATTATTCATTTGTGGCAAATTTGGAGCTATTTTCAGCAGCTCTTTCAGCTGCCGGAACTTCCAAATTCTCTTAATGAGAATGAGATTTGGAGTGACTAGAGGTCCAAGATATCTTCTCCAAGGAGAGATATATTGGACCTAGTTACCAAGGCTGTGATCTGGATTACTTGGCTTGAGAGAAATGCTCATATTTTTAATGATTGTGCTACTTCCTCGCTTGTTCTTATCTTGAAGATTGACCATTTGCTTCTGCCCTGGTTCTCAGCTGCCTTTGATGCTAGAAGATAAAGGCTTGATGATTAGATTTCTAGCATTCTCCACAGCTTAGAGTTGATAGAGCCACGCACTGTCCTTGCTGATGTTCATCAGACTGGTGAGACAGGAGAGAGAGATCCAAATCAAATAGAAGGCTAGGTTTTTAATTTCTTCACTCCTTGCGATGGGGAGTTGTCTGTCATGCTTCGTGTTTTGTTCTTTTTATTCCTTATTGTTTCTCTGTGTTCCTTGTCCTTTCCACAGTAGTGGATGTGTTGCTGTTATTTTTTTCAATGAATGTGGTTTATCCATCTTTTCAAAAAAAAAAAATTTATAAAAATAATATATATATATATATATATATATATATATATATATATATATATATAAAAAGATGAACAAGACTTTTACGTCATATAATATTATGAGAAAGAGTTGATCCTTTAAATTCTCACCTAATAAAAAAAAGAGTTATTAACCTTATAATGTAAGGCATGACAAATAAGGTTGCTTTGAGTTGTACTCTCTCCAATCCTTTTGATCTGTCCCATTTTAGAGCGCTTTTTCTTTTTTTACTTGTCAATTTAGAAAATTTATGAAGGTATTAAAGATCAGTTTTTTTTTCCAAATTTACCCTTTACATTTAATATACTTATACAACTTCCAATAAATCATATTCAACTACACATTTTATTAAATCATATTTTAAATAAGGATAATCTTAGAAAGTTAATACTCCCTCCGATCCTTTTTACCTGCCCTATTTAAAAAGTTTTCATTGATCCTATTTACTTGTCTATTTTTGAAAACTTATGAAGCATTAAATATTATTTTTTCAAATTTATCATTTATATTTAATGTATTTTTACAACTTCCAATAAATTATATTCAACTACATATTTTATTAAATCATATTTTAAATAATGATAATCTTGAAAAATGTATTTATTTTTTTATAAATTTCAAATTATTAACTAATTTTAACTGACTTTCTTAAATACTTAATCAATATAAATTGGTTAAAATAAAAAAAAGTAATATATTTTTTTTATAAATTTTAAATTAGCAATAAATTTTAACTGACTTTCTTAATACATGTGAATCAATTATAATGGACGATTAAAAAAAATCAGGACAGAGTATATAATAATAACAATATTAAAAAAAATCCCCATATGGGTAGTACAGTCCGTACAATGAAAACGTGAACCCACTTGTGTCCAAATTAACGACGTTGTTATTTTCCAAAAACGGGTCGCCTTTTGTATCTCCGAGCACATCCACAATTAACGTAAAGAAACGGCGACCATTGAATTCCGTTTCTACCCCTTAAACGATTCCCTTTTTTTATATGAACCAGACCGTCGGACAAATATAAATTGACTCCTTAATTTTTCATAATTTCTATATTTTATTTTGCATGTAATTTTTTTTTATTTTTTATTTTCAACATATTATTATTTTTCTAAAACAAATATTAGCCTTAAATCACAAATAAAAAATTATAATTATTTTAAATTTAATCTAATTGTCAAAATCATTTATAATTTTAAGTTTTAAAAGGGATGGTTTTTTTAAGTATCAGATGTTTACAGTATCAAATTACAAAATTGTTTTAATTTTAAGTTTAATCTGAAAGCACTCTTTTTATAAATTAAAATAAAATTCTACATTTTTATTATGAATTTTTATTTCATGCATCACAATAACTTAGAAATGAAAATTTTAGATAAGTTTAAACGCTTCATTGTTTTTTTTTTGTGCATCATTTGCATATATTTCTTGAGGTTCTTTATTATTGCATATAATTTTAGTATATTCATTTACAAAGACCTTTTTTTAATATTATTTACTGCTATAAATTCAATTACTTTAAAGATATAAAGATAACTCTTTAATTGTGTTTTACTAACCACTCTCAAGAAAAAAAAAATTCATTTTATAATTTGATTAAAATGACTTTTTATACAAATAATTTCAATCTGTAATAAAATACATAATATACAATTAATCATAGATCCCTCAATTCTTTTGATTAAAAAAATCAATTATATTAACATCCAATAATTTTCATTACGGAATAGACTTTGCAAAGATGTAAAAATAAAAAATAAAATAAATAAATAAAAGAGAGATACTATGTTTACATACTAGGTTTTCCAATAAATTTTAAAATGACATGGATGTTAATTTGGTACCCACTAACCACATCATCATCCACATCATTCTTTTTTTTACAAACATTAAATTCAAAACACATAAACCCAATAAATTCTAAAAAACATAAAAACATTATAAAACCTTAATTGAATATCCTAAAATTTTAAATCTAAATATTATAAAACCATATAGCAGAAATTCTAAAACTTTAGACCTTAAGGGTCGTTTGGTTCACCGAATCTTATATTATCATCAGAAATAGGATTACTAGAAATATGATTCCCAAATCAATTGATGGAAATATGTGCATTTTTTGTTTGGTTGACAAAATAGTATTGTGGCCGGAATGTAACATTACACTGTTTAACTAGCTGAGAATCTTTTGTTACAATTTTTTTTTACTAAAATAATATCGAAATTATTTGATAATAAATATTTGTTATTATTAAAATATAAATTTTAATTATAACAGAGTTAATTTTTATCAATATTAATTAATTCAAACTAACCTATTTTAAATAAATATACATGTTTACTTGTTTTTAAATTTCTATAAAGTTGATATTTTTGGGATTTTATTAAATTTAAAGGGCTTAATAAAAAAAATTCACATTTTGCTAAAAATTTGAGTAATCACATTCCTGATAATATTGACTAAGTAATCACATTCTGGGAGTATGACATTCCCACTTTATAAAACCAAACAAGGTAATATAATATTACTTAGTCCACATTTGGAAAAATGTGATATTACCCCAACCAAACCACCCCTAAGCCGGTTTAGTTTCCGGAATCTTATATTACCGTTGGGAATAGAATTACTAAGAATATGATTCCGAAGTTATATTGACAGGAATATGTGAAATTTTTGTTTGATTGACAAGATAGCAATGTGACCTGAATGTAACATTATAGTAATTTGATAAGTTGGAAATCTTTTATTACAAATGGTCTTCTAAGAATATTTTCAATTAAATATTGAAATTATTTAATAATAAATATTTGTTATTATTTAAAAATAAAATTTAATTATATTTTTTAAAAAATTAATTTTAATATAATTCAATTTTATTAATTTTAATTGAGTTAAACTTAGTTATTTTAAATAAATATATGATTTTCAATTTTTAGAAAGTTGATATTTTTGAGATTTTATCAAATTTAAATGGCATCATCGTTAAAAAATTTACTTTCCGCTAGTGAATATAAGATTTTCACCTATTGAGTTCATAATCACATTCCCAATAATATTGACCAAATTATCATTTTTGGGAATATGATATTCTCACTTTATAAAATCAAATGATCTACCTAGTCCACATTTTTGAAGGTAATGTAATATCACCCCGACCAAATTGTTAAATATTGGCTTGATATCCTTGTGATAAAGCCAAAATCTTGATCTCTTTTAATCCAACGGTCTAGATTGCTCTATTGTTTATATAGGGTTATGTTTGTTGGGTGTTGTGTAATGAGAGAAAAGAGAGAAAGATAGAGAGGGTGAGTTCTCTTGTATTTGGAGAGTGAAAAGAGTGGTGTAGAGGAGAGCTCTTGTTCTTGCTTGATCTCATTAAAGCAAGGTAAGACCCTTGTTTTTGAGGTAAGGCTAGTCTTTAAAGCTTGGTAATCCTCTTGTGGTTTTATGCCTATTTTTTATACTCTTGTACTCTTGTTATCCCCCATGATATAGTGAAGCATTGTTCTTCCATGGATGTAGGCTTGTTCTTAGCCGAACCACGTTAAATTGGTGTCTCTTACTTTATTCTTGTGAGATTGGTTGTATGTTATCCTTGCATTGCCCATTCATTGTGTGATTGCTAGGTATTCTGATATTGCACATCAAGTGTTCGACAAATTGCCACACTAGTTCCGCGCTTCCTCACACGCAACACAAATGACCATGTTTTATGATTTACGGTCTAAGGTTTAAGGATGGTTTGAATGATGAAGAAAAACTAAGTTTTTTTTTTAAATAAGAGAGAAAAAAATGATATTAACTGTATAAGGTGATTGAAAAAAGATATTCCAAAAACCTATTATGTGTTTGAGAAAACCTATTTGCAAACCTATGATATAAAAATATCAACTTATTTTAACTCACTTTAAAAAAAAAATCAAGGGATTGTAAAGAATTTCCACAAACTTATGTGTGGGAAGTAAAAACTCCATATTAATAAGTTCATTTCACTTATAGCCACAAATATTTGTATTTTATAACGATGTGGCAACAAATTTTTTTTTTTTTTTTAACACAAAAGCCGCTTAACTTTTCTCCGGTTGCACTTGTGGCCATAGTGACCTGTTTTAAGATTGTTTCCGGAGTCACATCAGCCCCACATTAGCGCTACATCAGTAAATTCACCGAAAACAACCTTAAAACAGGTCACTATAGCCACAAGTGCAACCGGAGAAAAGTTAAATGGTTTTTTACGTTATAAAATTTTTTTGGTGACTATAACGTTATAAAGTATATAAATTTATGGCCATAAATGAAATGAACCCAAATTAATTGAAACCCAACGATTATGACCACCTAACCTTTTCATAAAAAGATCGTAATATTTTGAGAACAGTGAGGGTGATATCGTCAATTCAGCAAAACGCCAAATTTAAGACAATGCCCCGCCCTCCGTTCCGTTGTCCCCTCTCTCCACCGTTCCCTCTTTCTTTCCTCTTCTTAAAAAGAAACAAAAAAAGAAAACCGAAAGGAAAGCCGAAATCGGATAAGAAAAAGGGGGAATGATCTGAAGAAGAGGAAATCAGAGGAGAAGGAATCGTGGTGGATTGCTTTGTCTTCTCGTTTTGATTACTTTGGTGAAAGATCTGCAAGGTTTTCTTTGTTTTAATTTGGTTTTTATTGTCTGTTTTAAGGGTTTGATGAAGATCTGTGGTTTGTATTTCTGCATTTGATTAGATCTTATTTGTTTGTGTTTCATTTGTGTTTGTTTTGTCTGATTCTGCTGTAGTTTTGTTTATTTTTTTGGATTTATGGGCTGGATTAGGGTTCTACTGTTCATCTATGTATTTACATTTTGATGATTTGAGGTTTTGCTTATCTATCTAGTGCTTTTTATGGTATTTTCTTGGTTTATTTATTTGAAAAGTGAGATTTTTTTAGTTTATTCAATTTCGTGTGATGGGTTCTCAGTTTTTGCTTTATTATATTTTTGAAATATTATATATATATATATATATATATATATATATATATATATTTTAAGGGCTATCTTTGAGAAGGTAATTTTTCATGCATTTATGTAAAGAAATTAAGTTGGGTATGTAAGATGTATTTGGGATTATGCATGGTTTTCCTTTATGCATTTTGATTTTTTGGGGTTTTGCATTAGTATTATGTTTTCGCTTTATTGCATTTGAGAAGATTTGGTTGTTTATTTATGGATTATCATATTAAAGTCTTCTTGGAGTTTGTTCAATCTCAGTGTGATAGGTTTTTCACATTTATTGTTTGTTGTTGAGGTAAATCTTTGTGAAAGTAATTTTTGGTGCATGTATGTATAGGAATTAATTCAGGTGAGTATGATATGTGCAGGATACATGTAGGTTTAAAGGAGCGTCTTTTTTTGTGCTCTTTGGCAAGGATTTGTGGGAATAATCACCTCTGTATTCCTTAGGAATTCTTTATTCTTAAATATAATTAAAGATTTTATTAGTTCACTGTTTGACTCTCTCTAGACAAGGCTTTCCATCTTTGCTATGAGAAGGACATTTTCTGTAGGAAAAAGTCCTAGATTTGGGTGACATGTTGCGTAGGTTCAAGGTAAGGGGGATACAAAATGATGAACTACTGGGTATCTTATATGCAGTTTTAGCACGGAAAAAAAGTAGGGTTCTGATGATTAGGTATTGACATGCGTAACATGCGTTTGCAAGACAATGTATGGCGTGCACAATAAAATGTAACTTGAGAGTAACATGCTCATGCATCTTTTGGGAAATAAAAAATTGGTACTATGATTCTGCTGTCAGGATTGTGGTATTGGTATTCGATGCTTTTGCCATTGCCAAACACAGAGCAAAGTAGTTGTCCCTTATTGATCCGAATGATATATTATAATTCTTTGGTGTATATTCTTGTGGCCTTACTTTTTGTTTACCATATTTTGTGTGTTAATGTTCACTGGAAATGCCCTAAACATATTTTCTGTATTTTGAATGTGAATGTGGTTGTAGTTGCATTCTACTTTTCTTTTATCCCTTTTTTATTTTTCGTACATAGATAATTTTCCTCAATAAAAAATCTTTTCACAAAACCTATGCTGCTAGTAGCTGCAATGATGTTATCTTTATGGATTATCCGTTGATAAATGATGGTCTCATCACTTCTATATGGTTTTCTTTTGCATTCAATTGCAGGTCTTAGGATGTTCCAATTTAATTTGAGGTTCAATGGTTTGAGATTTGACAGAATTAGCAGAAAACAAGTTATTCCTTCCATGCAACCTTTTGCAAAATGACCTGTCCGAAAGAGAGAAAGAATCAAATGTATACCGGGTCTTCCTCTGCTATTCTTTCTCGGAAGATGGATGAATCATCATCACTATCTGGAGAGTCCAAATGCACATCTGTTTGTTCAAATGAGCAGCCTCACCTGCCTCCTAAAACATCACAAATAAAAAAACCTGTTATACTTCCTGACAGTGATATTGATGGGCTATTGGAGTGTCCTGTTTGCAGCAATGCAATGTTTCCACCTATTCAACAGGTATGCACCTTTTTCTAACACAAAGGCCACTATTGTTGATGTGCTTATACTTTATTTTTTGCTTACGTAAGTTATGACATCCTATCTACCAACAAATATTGAAGTCCTTGACCCAATGAACACATAATTTAAATCCGATATGAATTGTAATTAACTAATCATCCTAGCTTCAAGGAATGCTATATGAATTCTAAGATAACTGTTCTTATGTGTAGCTCATTTATGAATTTATAAACAACCCATTTTTAAACTTATATTTCTTAAGATGCTTGAGAAAAGTTTTGCGGAATTTATTGAAAAGCCTTTTTTTTTGAAAAAAATTATCACAAAAAGTTTATATTGACAAACTGGCCTTGTTTTGGGCTACATGACTTAAAACTGGAGGTTTTAAACACTGGCTTTAGGCATATATGATAAATTGCTGTCATGGCCATCAAAACTGGTGGTTTGAAACCACCAACTTTAAGCCACATGACCCAGTTTTGTAATATAAACTTTTTAGGGTTAACTTGCAAGTTAATTTCTTAGTTTGGTTTTTTGAAAAAAAAATGGCCTGGTAGGAAGTTTCCTGTTTAAGGAAATGAATCAAATTTAACGGGATAAAAAGGTATCGAGTAGTGATAAAAGCAACTTACAGTTATAAACAAATATGAAGATCAACTTTCTTCCCCATATTCTGGCACAGTTTTCAAATACATCATAAGTTTGTTTAATAATCAAGGCATGGTAGAAATTTTAAACTGACTGGTTTAAATTTTTTGGCTAGGAATCAATATTTTAATTCATTATAATTATAACATACGTGACAATCATGGAATAACTAATTAGTTGTTTCAAAATGCACAACATTACTCGAAATTCTCCGAGGACGAAAAAGAAAGGAAAATGCATAACAGCTTTAAGTTTTTTTTTTTTTTTTTAAAATCTTTATATCATACAATTTTCTTGTGTTAAAACCATGGAATAACTAATTGTTGAAGGATATTATTAGAGTTACTGATAGTCCTATAACAGTTAATTTGGAAAATATAAATTTGAATATATAATCTTAGGTTTCTCATCCTTTCAACTTAAGCGTTTGGGTAGTTGGGTTGAATTGAGCCCTGCTATTAGAGATGAACAAATTTATAAATTTATAAATTTCATCAGTCGGACTCCTCATTGGAAAAGAATAAATTTATAAATTTCTTGAGGTCCATAACACTTCTCCATGTAACTAATCTATGCACTTTATGCTCATGTTAAATTTAAATAAGAATTTTGATTAGTCATAGCCTCCTTGGCTTGTATATAATTAACCCAATGAAAACAAATATTTCCCATCACCTAGTCATCTCATCCCCTCCTGACTCTTAAACAACTGCAAATATATTATTGATGACATAACACTATTATAAGTGTCAATAAAAAATTTTAGGTAGAATACCCATATTAGTCCTTATACTCTTTTTACTTTGCCCTTTTAGTCCTCCTATTTTAATTTAAGCCCTTTTAATCCCTCTATTCTTTGAATGAGTGTAATCAAGTCCCCCATATACACTTTGAACATACCAATTACTAATTTGTATTGCTCATATATTCTATGAATCATATAAAAAATAAAGAATTTGTATTATTTCCCTGAATTGTGTATATTACAATGATTATTATGGATGAATTATGTAGTATATTAATTATTTTTATGATTAGAATAGTCTTAGGGGACTTGATTGCACTCATTCAAAGAGTAGAGGGATTGAAAGAGCTTAAATTGAAGTAGGAGGACTAAAATGGCAAAATAAAATAAATACAGGGACTAACATGAGTATTCTACCAAAATTTTACTGGCTTAGGTTTTCAACACATGAATATTCACTTACCCATAAATAACCTATGAATCCACGCATCAATATCTTGATTTGTGATTTTGGGCACACCTGAAATAACAGCCAGATTTTGGTTGAATTTGGGCAAAATTGGTCCTATGATCCATTGTTAATACTTTTGGCATGTGTGAACCCCTAAAGGTCCATTCAGGGAAGGTGGCATCCACTGAAGCTGAATGAATATGAATTAGACACATCCAAGGGCAAGAGTGAGAAGAGAGGAGACAAGGAAGAGTTAGGACAGGCTAATTAGGGGCACTTGGGGTTGTGCTAATTTGATGACACAGGACCCACTTTCATGATGATCAAAATTTAATTTCAGTTGTTGTTTAGACGTGATGAGCAAATTACTTTAGTAAGTTAATCCAATTGGTAAACCAATTACATAATGATTGCAGATTAGCAATAGAATTGACAATTCTGAATTAGTACATTGAGGGGTAACCGGACATTGTTAATCTACTCAATTGAATGAAATTGCACCCAATTTTGATTATGGACAAATCATACCTAATTTCATCATATTCAAGCTGAAATTGACTCGATCACTATCCTTTTCCTTTGAAATAATCAAACTTATGAAAATTATATTTTTAGTGGTGTATGAGAAGCAGAACTGGTATATGCAAGTAATTAGAGGGACAGATTTTCTTGGATGTGCTCAAGTGAATTTAACCAAATAGGTGCACAAGTATGATCTTTATAAGAGTACAATTAGACAAAACATGCTTAATTACTTACGCTCATTGGACAAAACTTAGGAAAAGAGTCTGGGGATTTAATATAATTAAATCAAATCTCTTAGAATAGTCATTGTTTGTACTGAAACCTTGACAAAAATCATAAGCAACATTTCAAAAGCCATGTACTTTTTATATATTACTAGAATATCTCTACATGCTCAAATATTTTGTATATGAACATGAAAGATTTAAAACTTTGAATTGCCCAAATGTAGATTTGAGATGGTTTAAAATGTGTCATTCAATATCCTTTACCTTTATCTTCACTCATTTGAAATACCTTCCATACAATTGTCCTATGGCTATCTGTAGAAGCCTTTGGTAGCATTTGCTCTGTTATCTACCTTATAGAAGAGCAATTATTCAGCTCATTTGATATATTGTTTTTTCTCTAAGATGCATCCTTGTACATTAAACTTGAGGGATTATGCATCTTTTTAGTTTTTCCTACAACAGTTTCAAATGGTAAAGAAACACAGTATTAAATCCTTTTGCTTATAAAGATTTGAGCTCGTAGTTTGGTAAATTCTTGGTGTATGTGCTGAGTGCCAATTCTTGGTTGTGTAGTAGATGACCTGAAATCGTTTGTTACTAGTGTCATTTTGCTCCAATGAGTTAAGTAATACCTTCATTTTCTTGTACTGCAGTGTCCTAGTGGGCATACTCTGTGCTCCACGTGCAAAGCAAATGTTAATAATAAGTGCCCAGTTTGCCGGAAGGAAATTGGTAACATAAGGTGCTTAGCTCTCGAAAAGCTTGCAGTTTCCCTCCATTTGCCATGTGCATTTCATAGTCTGGGCTGTGAGGAGATGTTTCCTTATTACAGCAAGCTGCAACATGAAGCACAGTGTGTACACAGGCCATACAGTTGTCCTCATCCAGGTTCAGATTGCCCTTTCACAGGGGACATTCCATCTCTTCTATCCCATCTAAGGGAGAGTCATAAAGTTGACCTACAAACAGGTTACACTTTCAATCACCGTTATGTGAAACAGGACCCTTGTTCAGTTGACAATGTCTCTTGGACACTAACAGTAAGCTTAACTCCTGTTCTAATTAATTTTTACTTTCTTTATGCATGGTCTACCCGTAGCTTTTGTTAGACACTAACTTCGCAGCCTAGACAAGTTTAAAGTACGGGCATATGATTTATTTAGTTCAACTTATCAGAGTATAATTCTGTAAGTAGTATTTTTATTTGGTACATACAGGCCTGCACCATATCCTTGATGTATTAGCTCAGCAAGATGCTCAAGTAGAATTTAAACTAATTTTCAGATAGTTCCACCAAAAGGAAAAGAGACCATTTGAGGACTATTTCGTGTCTAGATGATCTTGACGTCTTGGGGCTCATTTACTTATGCTTATCGATGGATCTGTTCAACCTTAATGCTTTAACCATGGAAAAGGTCAAATTTATTGTATTTTATAGGATTTGCTAACCTTTAACAATATAAGCAATTGGATAGATGGTTTTAAGTATATCTACTGATTTGTCCTCAATTGAAGGTTATTTATTTATTATTTTTTTAAATGAAGGATGTGGCTTTTTGTTAAGGACTTAAGTTTATTAGTTAGAGGGGCTGCTCCTATTTCTTGTCATCTACTAATATGCATTTCCTTCATTTGAATACCTGCTTTGCAATTTGAAGGCCCATTTTAATTTCATGGTTCTAGGAATTCACTTTGCTTTTTCATTTGTTGACTAGCTTTTCAGCTGCTTTGGTCACTATTTCTGTCTACACTTTGAAGCATTTTTACTGGGAACAGAGCCAGTTTACATGGCTTTCCTCCGCTTCATGGGTGAAGAAATGGAAGCAAGGAAGTTCGCCTACTGCCTCGAGGTCGGCGGGAATGGGAGGAAGATTACATGGCATGGTGTGCCACGGAGCATCAGAACACACCACAGAACAGTTCGCGACAGTCATGATGGGCTCATAGTGCAGAGGAGTCTAGCTCTTTACTTTTCAGGCGGCGATAGGAAGGAATTGAAGTTAAGAGTGACCGGGAGGATTTGGAGGGAAATGTAAGCCTTAGCCGGGGATTTCCCGGCATGGAATTCCGATGCCAAAAATACAAGACGAGTGACCAGATGTTTGAGTCTGATACTCCCGTGTTCGATAGGTTGTATTCTTTTGTACACAAACCATCCATGCTTTGTGATCCCAGACAAACTTTGTGTTGTTTCTCACTAAACAAATCTGAATATAGATGGAGAAGGAAAGGTCGGTCAGTTCTTTCCTTGCTGTTGGCTATTTTGTATGTGTGGCAGGTGTTCATTTCTTTTTGGTTGTAGTAGTAACTTTGATGCATCTGGAAATAGTGGTTCTTGATTCAATGCTGTTGGCTTGAATTTGGAAGCAGTGTTTTGTAGCTCAGATGCTGCAAATGTGTACTCTTGGAAACTTGTCAATTAATAGCAAAGTGTTCAGTATTTAGTTGAAGTATTTGCTACGAATTGGGTAGAATTGTTTTGTTGGATGTCTACTTTCATTAACAGCCTCAGTTGCTTTTTTCTCTTTAAAACTGAAAGAGGGAAGTATTTTATTTCGGTAAAAATAAGTAACACTCATTTTGGATCATTAACATTGTGGACATGCCATTGTTGCTGGTATTGTTTAGTGAAATTATTTGAGACCACCTCTGCAATAGAGTTAGACATTTTGTTTCACATCGCAACCAAATGTTGGATCTGTGGTTTGTCAACATTTCTAAATATATATATATATATATATTAAATATTAGAATTTTTTTTAAAATTAAGACACATTAGGAAATATTATCATTTAAGAATAAAAAGAAACCTTCATATATATACACCTAGGAAAAATAGCTTATTGCATGTGTACCAAAAACAAAAAAAAATCATATTTATTATCCATTGTGAATTATAATTGGCATGATAAATACATTTAAAATAGTAAAATTGTTTTAGTTTGAATTGGAAAACACCCTAATGCTTATTGTAATAACTAGGATGTCAATTGCCCCAATCTCGATGGAGGACTTGATTACCCGGCCCATCGAGACCAGGGCCGGGGAAAAAAATTCTCCATCGGGGTTGGAGCTGAGGCCAGGACCAGGGAATATCCTCCCCTCCCCGTCTTGCCTGGTCTGACCCCAAAATATTAAATATTTAATTTAAATATTATATATATATATATATGTTATATTTTATGTTATAAATATCTAAATAAAAATTGAACAAAAGGCCATATATTTATTTAATTGGAAAATTATTAATAATTAAATGAATATTAGTATAAAAATTAAATAAAATCCTACACTTATGTTAACTATATTGCATTTTTTAAATTTTTCTAAATTTTGCAAATAATTTATTAAATCACTAAATAAAGAGTTAGAGATTAAAATTTAGATGGTGAGTTCCATGGATTAAAGAAAACTTTTTATTTATCTGTATTTTTAAAGCTGAAAACTTATTTACATTAAAAATATATATACAATTGAAGATAATATATTTGATATATTAATATTAAGCAATTGAATAGATCGGTGCGACCATCTATGATCCCATTATATTAATTAATTATAAATTATAATTGAATTAGGGATTGTATGATTAAGAGATGAGATTAAAGAATAGAGAGTCTCATGAATAAAAAAAAGTAAAGTTAAAAATTATTTATATTAATTAAGCGATAGAATAGATTAGCATTTCAAAGCCAATAAAGCAATACCCTATATGAAATGATGAATAAACTAGATAAATAATCAATGGAAATAACTGATTATTTTTTCAACAACCAATAATTTAAAATTCTTTATAAAAATCAAATAAACCAAACAAAATAAAAAAATATAGTCTATTTTATCTTTAATATATGTCTTATTTATTCACTTAAATTTTTTTTTTCTTGGGCTTTGTGGATGTTGAAAATTTTAGACAATTGATTTGGTGGTTAAATCGGTCATGGTGATGGAGAATTAGAGTTAATATAATAAGATATATATGATTCTATGTTTGTAGTTATTTTTTGGGTTTTTATTTGATGGTTTATGTTGAAACAATTAAATCTTGTTTTGTTGAAGATTTCTAGGTTGTTTCATTTGTTATCATGTGAAAGTGTTAAATTTTTTTGGGGGATTTATAGGCCTATTTATGAATATAATTAGCTTTGAATGCTTTTAATTTTCTTCATATATAATGATTAGTATTTTGTATCCTTTTTGGTTACTAATAAGTTCTATTTAAAACAATTAATTAACATATATGCATATATTTTCTGTGGTGTTTTGCCCCTTTTTTGTGTGAACAGACTTGAACCATGATTCTAGCTTGTTTGTTTGACTTAGTAGTTGAGACCAGGTCTGTCTAAGCGCGTTCAATCCATTTTTGGGCTTGCGCGGTGGTGCATGCACATGCGTGTTCACCTTCGTGGCATGGATCGTAAGGCAGGGTGCCTAGGTGTGCCCCCGCGAGCTTGTGCGCCCGTCTAGTGGGCACAGGGCGCGGCAAGGCGGGCGCCTGCGCTCGAACCCTTAGGATTTCATTGGTAACTCTGAAATCCGGTTTTGAGTAAACCCTGGCTCAATTTAGAGTTGTATGGCATTTGTAACATAGGGTTTCATTCTTGCTTTCTTTGTATAATTTTTGGTTCTTGTTTGTATGTGATTGTTTGGTTAGGTGGTGAAGGCTTGTTGCGAGGCAAGGAGCCAGCGGAGGAGTAGCCGCATGTGATTTTCTCGCCTAAGTTGTGAGTGGGGTTTTGCGTTGCATAATTTTATGGAATATTGATCTTGAATTTTCATGGTTCTAAATTATGAGCTTTCCGTGATTTTATCATTATTGAAGTGATGCTTTACCCGAGTTAGAAATGAATTTCTATATTATTGAATCATGAGCCAAATTCTTATCGTTCGATGAAAATATTTATGGTTTTATTGAAACATCAAGTTAAAAGTGAGGTATGACACTTATATACATCTCTTATGCTTGTGGCATTCATTTATGTGGAATGATACTCATTCCTAGCATGTGAACATCGTCCTGGATATGGACCAATTGATATTTTGTGGTGGTTTTATGTTATTGTTGCACCTATAGGTGATTTTGATGGTGATTGGGTTGTAACCCGCTTGCTACAGTAGGGGGTCCCCACGGGCCAACCTATAAAGGTGGCATGGAGGACTTGGTTTTACTTATCCATCTTAGGTGACATGTAGAGCCCTAATTGGATGATACATCGGGATTTCAGAGTCACCATACTGAACCGGTGGGTCAACGTCAAGGACATGAGGGCCTTGACGGCTCTGGGCTTAGCTGCGACCACGACTACAATTTAGAGGGTTTTTAATGCCGTTCATCAACTTATTGTGATGCAATATATTATTTGAAACTTCTTGATTATTATGAGGAATTTTGTGAATTGTTCCTTATGTCTGGAACGAATAAGGTTTATGACGAGTTTCATAGCCTGATGTTTTATAACTCGTATTATTCTTGAAAATGATTGTTTTGAAAGTGAAACCCTGATTTGAGGTAAATGCATCATTTTGTATGGTTATGGATCTAATTTATATATACAGGTTATGCAAATTATTGTATCATTTAAAGTTTTTGTATCTTTGTGCAAGCTTGATTGTTGATGTTTATTCCACTGGTTTTGATATTCTTTTAAAATCATGCTAACTCGGTCACTGTGTGACCTAGGTTACTCATCCTCTCCCTCCTTTCTAGGCTCTAATGGCTAGTAGCATGGTGGCGAGGTAGAGTGCTAGGCATCCACTAGCTTCTTATCTTTCTTATTATTAGTATTGTGTATGTTATCCTTTATCATGAACATGTTGTTTAAAGATATGGATCCACTAGTTTGTTTGAGCTCTGTTTGCATGATTGTTTGCTAGTTTATTTCTTGGAACCCTTGTTGTATTTGTGGATAGGATATTTCCTGAACTCGTCTATTAGATTATTGTTGATTCTTCCCTTGCATATCTTTGAATTTTATATTTTGTACTTTTTGTTCAGTGTTATTTATTCCAGGGATTTTGTCAGCCTTGCGGTGACTTGAGGGTTGAGTGGTGTGGTATCCCTCCTCGGGTTGTCACGGCGATTGTTGCGTCCCACGGCCAGCGGGGTATGGGAGTGACATTTTCTATAGAGAAGTGATGGTATCTCAGGGTGGTAATTCTTCTTCTCCGGTTGGTAGTAGTCAATCCGCTATAGGAATTGATAGCTTATTAACTCCACTCGATTCTCCTATGGAATTTCAATGGTGGAACATTATGGGTTAAAAAAATATTCGGCTAATCTTCAACCATTTTTCAAAATTCCTTCTCGGAATACAATTAAAAATGATATCATGAAGATATATGCCAATGAAAATCAAAGATAATGGACCATTTGAAGAATAATTCAAGTGCGGTTGCAATAACTATGGATATGTGGACGGCTTCAAATCAAAAGAAAGGATTCATGGCTATCATAGTACATTTTATTGACAACAATTGGAATATGCAAAGTTCGGTTTTGAGGTACGTTTAATAGTTTATTTTATCAAACTTATTTTTCATTATTAGGATTATGCAAATAAGCTTTTATGATATTATGTTTCTTATAGTTATGCAATTTTTCTTAACTTGTTAGGTTTCCTTATGTGCCTTGTCCACATACATTGGTTGTTCTCTCTAAGGAATTGTTGAAATGCATATTTGATTGGAACATAGAAAGAAGGTTGTCCACTTTGATAGTTGATAATTGCACTACTTATCATGCTATAGTCGACATCCTAGTGTCTAAGCTAAAAGCCACATATAATTTTCATGTAATGCTAATGATTTATTGGTGATTGTAAATAAGTTTCTTAATTATTAAAAATTTATATGGCATTTTTAGCAAATATTTTATAAATTTTATTTTAAATAATAATAATATTTTAATTTATTAATCAAGGCTGGGGAATCCACGAACACTAAAAATCCCCGTGGGAAGGGAACGGGGAAAAAATTCCCTGTATTCGAGTTTGGCGCCGGGGCCGAGGTTGGGGATGGGAGTAGAAATTTGGCGCTAGGGCCGCTGAATGTATCCCCCGATGAATTGCTGCCCCATTGACATCAATAGTAATAACCACCCAGAACTAGGTTCTAAGTTCTTTTGGTTTGAAGTTGGGGATTCTACTTGTTTTCCTTCTAAAACTCCTAGATTTTATTAACTCTATCTTGTATGAGCATTACTTAGATTGCCATGTCATATTTTTTATTCTTTTCTGCATTGTAACGGTAACTGTATTATATGGTACCATAGCATGCATTCATATATGGCATTGTAGAAGTTACTATGGCTTTTTCTATAGCATGGGTATTCATGTCATATTGAGTATTTCATCTACTATTGTTCTAGGGATTTTACATGTGTATCCTGATGAATGGTGTAGCCGATTTGTTGTATGGTGGTGATTAAGTGTATTCTTGAAAATCCTGCATTAGCTCTATGTATGCTGGTATTACATAGCTCAGCCAAATGAAGAGTTATGGATATAATCAAGGTACTTATGGATTGTGCTTGGTGTGAAGGTGTGTGGTGATAGATAGTATTGACATGGTAGATGGTGTGGTTGGGGTCCAAAAAATCTAGTTCCAGCATTTGAGAAAAGATTGCAATGTGCACCTATGGAAATGTTATTTTATTTTGGCTATGAGGTGGAATGTCTTATTTTTTTTTTTTATATTGTATTTTGGATTTTTAGGGGGTGTGTTTTTTATTTCATGAGTTCTGTGGTTTGATTAATGGATCTGTTTCTCATTAGTGCATGTTGTTTATAATTTACATACGATTTATCTGTTTTGGTTTTCTGTTAATTATAACTCCATATTCTTTTCTTTCTTTCTTTTTCTTATGCTGGATACTTGTTGAGCTTGCGAGCTCACTAGTTGATACTTTTTTTAGATCATAGGGAGTAGTAATATTTGTAGAGTACAAGTATCAGCTAGGGTTGTCATCCTGCTTCTGCATGTCTTTTCCTAGTATTATAGCGTTGACTTTAATGTGTTCATATATTTTGTATGAGTGGCATTGTGCCACCCCATACTAAGACGTATTGTGTATTTTTTTTCTATTAGAACTTGGTGTATTTCTTTGATGCTGGTGTGGTTTTGTGTTCACCTGGTTACTGAGTTAATTTTTATCACTTGATGTTTCTTCTTATTTGAGGTTTTTGGTACAAGGTGGGGTCCACTTATTTGTTGATGTCCTTTGTTGGGTTTGGGGTGTGACACTTGTAGTTTGAGTTTTATATATATATATATATATATATATATATATGTGAATGTATAGGCTTTTTTTAAATATTACATTACTAAATTACGCATGTTTGGGATTATTTACCAAAATACGCAAGTTGGTGGAAAACGGTAAACCTTTCCCCGTTTTCAGCTTTTTTTTTATTTTATTTTAAAATATAGAAAACGGGAGAGTTTCTCCCGTTTTTATTTTTTTTAATTAAAAAATTATGAAAACGGGAGAAACTCTCCCGTTTTCAAATTTTTTTTAAATTTTTTTAATAAAAAAATAAAAAAAGCGGGATAGTAACTCCGCTTTTGTTTTTTTTTTTAAAGCCTTGGATTCTGTCCTGGTAATGTTGTTAGCTTTTAAATTTTTAAGCCTTGGATTCTGTCCTGGTAATGTTGTTAGCTTTTAAATTTTTTTTTTTTTTTTTAAGCCTTGGATTCCTTGTCCTGGTAATGTTGGTTAGCTTTTAAATTTGTTAAAGATTCTCATTAAATGTTGGTTAGCTTTTAAATTTGTTAAAGATTCTCATTACTTAGCTTTTGACAAATGAACACAACTATATTAACCTTTACTAACGGATATAAATATATCCGTTGAATTATTTTAATATTATTTTTTTATATAATACCCACTTCACACTTCCCACGTCACACTTCCCACTTCACACTTCCCACTTCCCACTTCCCACTTCATATTGTCCACTCGATGAGTGGGACAAAGCGGGAGACGATCAAACTCGCACTCGGCCGCAGACTGCAGCCGGTCAAACCCTGCACCATTCGAGTGATTAGGACAAAGCGGGGACTGGTCAAACTCGCACCCGTCGGCCAGACGAAATGCGTCGGTCGAAACCTGCACCACTCGGTGATTGGGGACAAAGCGGGAGCGATCAAACCTACACGGTCGGCACAAAATGTAGCTGGTCAAACCCGCACCACTCGGTGATTGGGACAAACTATGACGATCAAACTCGCACGGTCGAGTGATTGGGACAAAGCGAGACGATCAAAGCGCACGTCGGCCACAGATCGGCAGCCGGTCGAAACCTGCACCACTCGGTGATTGGGACAAAGCGGGGACGATCGAAACTCGCACGGTCGGCACAAAGTGCGCTGGTCAAACCTGCACCACTCAGTGATTGGGACAAACTATGACAGTCAAACCTGCACCACTCAGTGATTGGGACAAAGCAGGACAGTCAAACCTGCACCGGTCGGCCTAAAAGTACGCCCGGTCGAAACCTGCACCACTCGGTGTTTGGCACAAAGCGAGACGATCAAACTGCGCGATCGGCCAGACTAAAGTACGTCGGTCGAACCTACACCACTCGGTGTTTGGGACAAAGCAGAGACGATCAACCGCACTCGGCCAAGACGGCATCGCCGGTCGAAACTCGCACTGGGTCGATGATTGGGACAAAGCGGGGACGATCAGCGCACCGGTCCGGACGAAATGCGCCCGGTCGAAACCCTGCACCACTCGATGATTGGGACAAAGCGGGGACGATCAAACTCGCACCGGTCGGCCACGCAGTCGTCGGTCGAAACCTGCACCACTTAGTGATTGGGACAAAGCGGGGATCGGTCAAACTCGCGATGTTCATAAATGAAATTTTTCAAAAATTCGAGCTCTTTATATAAACCAACATTAGTAGCCCATTTTCACTCTTGCACACTATTTACTTACTCACTCACTCACCCATACTTCTTTTTCTTATCTTCAACAATGGCAGAGACTTCACTTGTATTGGTTTACTACAATGGTTCAATCATTGCTAGTGAAGATACAATTATATTTTCGTCGGAGGATCAATCATATTTGTATGTCGAAGACGACATCTCTTACGAAAATTTAAAGAGATCCATTGAAGAAAGCATTGATACTGCTGACAACCTAAGAGTTTCATATATCAAATACCGGCTCCCAATTTCTTCAGGATCCGGTAAGATTTGCTATCGGTCATTCAAATTGCGTAATGACCGAGATGTTCGGATGATGTTCGACTGCCACAAAAGAAATCCAGATATTGGCATTATTGAATTGCGTAATGCCATCAAAAATTATCAACAGAAATCCCGTATACGTGTAAGTAAAAAACACCCGCACAATTAGAACTTGAAGAGAAAATGAGAATAGAGGGGGAGACAATATGAAGTGGGAAGTGGGAAGTGGGAAGTGTGAAGTGGGAAGTGGGAAGTGGGAAGTGTGAAGTGGGAAGTGGGAAGTGGGTATTATATAAAAAAAATAATATTAAAATAATTCAACGGATATATTTATATCCGTTAGTAAAGGTTAATATAGTTGTGTTCATTTGTCAAAAGTTAAGTAATGAGAATCTTTAACAAATTTAAAAGCTAACCAACATTACCAGGACAAGGAATCCAAGGCTTTACAAAAAAATTTAAAAGCTAACCAACATTACCGGGGACAAGGAATCCAAGGCTTAAAACAAAAAAATTTAAAAAGCTAACAACATTACGGGGATGGAATCCAAGGCTTTAATTTAAAAAGCTAACAACATTACCAGGATGTAATCCAAGGCTTTAAAAACAAAAAGCGGAGTTACTCTCCCGCTTTTTATTTTTATTAAAAAATTTAAAAACAATTTGAAAACGGGAGAGTTTCTCCCGTTTTCATAATTTCTTTAATTAAAAATAAAAAGCGGAGAACCTCTCCCGTTTTTCTATATTTTAAATTAAAAAAATAAAAAGCGAAAACGGGGAAAGGTTTACTGCTTTTCCACCAACTTCATGTATTTTTGGTAAATAATCCCAAACATGCGTAATTTAGTAATGTAATATTTAAAAAAGCCTGAATGTATATGTGAAATAATATTTTTTAAAGCAACATTTTGTACAATTTATGGCGAAGCACTTTTTTCTTTACATTTCCAAAACTTTTCTATGAGAATGTACTAAAGTTTTCCAAAAATATAAAAAAACAAATACAAAAGGTATTCTTTAGAAATAAAAAAAACAAAAACAACAAAAATGTTTCCAAACTAAACATGCCCTTAGCCTTTCATTTTTGGATAAAGTAAAACAAGCTTTATTGCTAAGAATATCGACAACATAATTCTTTAACATAAAATTTAGCTTAGATTCATGACTTGTAATTTTATATTACAGCATAAAATATAGTTTTGCTTCGCAAATCATTTTTTTAAAAACCAAAAAACAAATGTTTGATTGTTGCATGAATCATTCCACTCTGCAGATTTGGTGGAAAATTTAGATTTTTTTAATAAAAATAAATAGTTATAAAAACACAAAAGGTAATATGTATAATTAACCAACTTTTTTTTATATAATAACAGACGTTTTTGACAATATCATATAATTAATTTACATTTAAATAACAAATAATCGATTTTGATAATATATAAATAAATATAATATAATCTCAATCCATTTAGTTATGATTTGAAAATCAAATTACACTAACAAAACAAAGATATTATATACACAATAATATAGACCTATTTTGAATAATACCAAAATTGGATACAAAAATTTCAGTTAGTGAATGGATATGCAACAGTTTCAATAAAAATTGATTTTTTTTATCATAATACCAAAATACATATAAACACTTTTAATAGTATTAATTTCTATAAATAATTTTCAAACTCAAAGCATGAAATTTGCTAGTGTTGTTTTAATTGAAAAAAATCAATTCTTTCCTCACTAATTTGAAAACTAATTTAAAAAAATGTTAATCTAATATATTATAAAAAATGACTTCTATTTATACACAAAGCATATTATTTTGAAATAATACATCATCAGTTACGGATTTATAAAAATTAACATAATATATTATAAGATAAGATATCCTACTTTAATATATTATCACATTATAATAATATAATATTATATAGAGAAAATTACCTAAAAAGTCCCTGTAATGTTTCAAACTTCCTTCACAATTTCGTTTCCCATTAGATCCCCATGTTCGTTTCAGCCCTTGCTGTTAGTTCCGTCAGTTAAGTGGAGGTAAAATAACTCAAATGGCCATGTAACCATGTGAGATGATGAAAAAAAAAATTCCCTCCAAGTCACATCACATTTAATGCAAAGTATGGCCAAGCAATCCAATGCAGCTTCCTTGTCAGAGAAAAGGTGATACTTCACACCTTCTTCTCAACGTTGCCATTGTTCTTCAAGTTGTGCTTCTTCATCTTAGTCTGGTTGTCGAAGCTTCAACTTCGTCTCTCACCTTGTTTAGTTAGCAGCTTGGAGTGAAGATATTTATACGTAAGCTGTTGTTGTTGTTGTTCTTCTTCCTCTTGTTGTTGTTGTTCTTCTTCGTCTTGTTCATGTTGTTGTCCTTCTTTTACATCATTTTCTTCATCTGCTCTTCATCAACTTCATCTTGTTAACCTTCGTCTTCGTCATCTTCTCGTCATCTTGGTCATCTTGTTTTCTTCTTCTTCTTCTTCTTCTTCTTGTTCTCCTTCTTCTTTTTCTTCTTCTTGTTCTTCTCCTTCTTCTTCTTCTTCTTCTTATTATTATTATTAAGTCCAATTAAGCACTCTTTTACATCTGTAATATACGAAGCTTAATCACTTTTGTCATTTTTGGTCTTCTTATTATTAAGTCCAATTAAGCACTCTTTTACATCTGTAATATATGAAGCTTAATCACTTTTTTCATTTTTGGAATTCCATGCAGGCGTCAGTAACAATGGAAACATTTTTCGCCGTGGCGCGATACAAAGGTGAAGGACGTGTGCTTCAATTCACCGTTTTAAATTCGTGGGAGTCAATCATGGATGAGATATGTGCTCGCTGGGCCGTAGATGTTTCTGAAGTGAAAATGAAGTTCGTAACGCCTGACGCATACAAAACACTTTGCCCCATTGAGTCTGACGCTGATTTTCAACGTATGTGTCATATATACCATAGTTTCAATAAATTTGTCGTGGGCATCATCATCGAGGATGTCAGTGTCTCTGCAGTTGGAAACTCGGCCTCCTTGATCCCATTGTAATACTACAATCACTGATTTTGTTGGTTACTTATCGTTTATGTGTTCCTTTGTTAATATATCATGTGTATTAGTATATTTTATTGTACTAAAAATGTTAGTTGTGTATAATATAAGATTCTTGTATCTTATTTTGATTTCCCGTGTATAATATATATTTCCTATGTCTACTTTTCGGTTCCTGTATATACTATACATTTAATGTGTATAATATACATTTTCTGTGTATACTATACGTCTCCTATGTATACTTTTGATTGTGTATATTTTTTTACGGTATAGAGTCGTTGTCAGACAGCGTCAACCCCAATGGTGACAATTTTCTCTCCCAACATAATTCTTCTGGGGCATGCAATATTGCCGGGTCTACCGATACCCATGATGGTTCCACTATACAAGTAGGCCAATGGTTTGAGAATGCATACCACTTTAAAGATTGCCTGCGAAACATTGCTATAAGGAAAAATTTTGACTTTACAATTATAAAAAACGACAAACTTCGGGTGACTGTAAGGTGCGTTGCTCAGGAATGCCAATGGCGAAGGTCTCCACAAGTAGCTTCACGAAGGTCTCCTCATCGTCGTGTTTGCTGCGCACAATTCTCATTAGGCTATCTTTGATTGCATCTCGGTGATGGTTGTGCATTTTATGAAGAAATTTCTTCTCAAAATTTGACTGGACCCTCACGTGCTTGAAAGAGACAGCATCTTCATGGTAACTGAGGCCTAGGATGAGAGCGACGTCTTCTGATCTGAACGGCGGCATGCTTTGTCCTATCTTAAACATTTGGCGGTTCTTGTCGTACAACTGCAGTACCGCATTGAGAACCTCTCTCTCTTGCAACACAGGACTGATGTCCATAAAATGGGCAAACGGCGTACCTCGGAGTATCTCCCAATGGCGTATGTTCATTAGTTTTCTCAACTCTTCAATGGTTTCAACAACTGGGCCCAGATAACACCGAGTATTAACAAGTACTTTTTGCCATATTCTAATCTATATAAAAAAAACAAACACAAACATAATCACTAAGAGATAAGTATCATTTTTACACAATAAACCAGACAGTATACACAGGAAAAGCGAGAAACTTTACACAATAATGTCAATATTTTTAAATGAATCGCACAACATTACACAGGAAATAGGGAAACCCACTCCGATAACCCTCCTTCTAGGGCAATTAGATATGTCTTCTCACCTTCGTGCTGCCTTTTTCCCTTGAGGTGACTCGCCAATCTTTCACACAAACTCGCCGGAGATCTTTGCCAAAGAAAATCGTCAACAAGTGGAAACCGGGGATGAAAGTCACCGGAGATCTCTAAGACGAGGTTTCGCAAGAAAGAAGATGAACGGAAAAAAGGACTTCCGCAGCATTCATCGATATAAGAAGAAGGCGATAGGATGCGACCTTTGGCGGAAGGGGTGGCTTTGTTCCTGACTCCCGAGGTTTCACCGTCCAATCACCAACCATTGCGAGCGGTTCCCAAAGAAAAAGCGGGGGTAAAAGGGTCTTCTCACATCAGTTCAATTAACTTCACAACCCTCTAAACGCCTCCGTCAAGCCCGTTATCTCCTTTTGGGCTGAAAAATAATTTCAACAAAAAGGAGGGACCCCTGAGGAAACACAAAAATTTTTGGGGATTAAAGGGAAAAATTGAAAGTTTAGAGGGTTTTTCTGGTACTTCCCTGTATTATATATATCACATTGTGAGGTATTTATTATTAATATTTCCATTAATTTAATAAATAGAAGATAAATAAAAAATTATTATTTTAATTGTCACGCACCGACCTGTGGGACCTGGGACGTAACAACTGCCGATGACCAGAGGAGGGATACACACCGCAAGGCTAACAAAATCCTTGTAATAAACAACACTGAACAAAATTTACAAAATAAAAAGCTCGAAACGCAAGGGAAGCATCAACAACAAGACTTGATAATAGAATTCAAGAAATGTACTGGTCACAAGTACAACGAAATTTGCAAGAACTAGATAAGCAAAAAAACCAAGCATAAAAAGTTTAGACACACTAGTGGATCCATATTTTTATACAACATATCCATGCTAAAAAATAGACATTCATGATACAGAAAATGAGTGAAGAAAGAAACCTAATGAATGCCTAGCACTTTGTCCTACCGCAACACTAACGGTTACTAGAGCCTGGAAAGAACAGAGAGAGGGTGAGTCACCTAAATTATTCAGCAAGTGGGTTCACACAGTTCTAATTAAATACACCAAAATAATTGATATAATTTACAAAGCTAGGCTTTAACCATACTATAGAAGGTTTAGAACATAATAGCATATAACAGCATAAACTAGTGTAACAAAACCATTGATGACATAAAAAATCCCCTTTACTCGAATAAGGGTTTTGATATTCAAAACTCAAGAATATTTAAATACGAATTTTAAACCATAAAACATGATACTCATCATTAAATCAATTTACCTTCCAATAATTTACAAGAGATCTGTCACACCCACCCCATCTACTGAGGTAAATGTGACACCCATTAGTTAAAAATTCATTTTAACTAGAAAACTGATACCCTGCAAAACAAAATTAGACTTAAAAAACACGAGTGACAACTTTTACACCAACTACAGGGTCAAATATACAAAATATAACAAACATAATTACTCGAATTTGCCGGTACAACCGCTACAAAATCACAACACCAACAAATAGAAAGAAAGGGGATCCACTGCAATCTTGGACTCAACCCTAATTGGCTCTATACTCGCACAGGTAATTTAGTAGAGTTCTACTCTTGCAACTATAACACATTTCAGTTGGTTGATAGTTGCTCAATAATTTCAAATAATTAAGTATATCGTATATAAAGTATATAAAGATTAATTTCTCAAATAACTTCCCAACTTTCACAAATAATAGAACTTTGGCAAAATACAAGTTTTAAGAGCTTTTAAAACATAAACTCATCACGAATCATCATCAAATCAATTTTCCAAGGAAATATAATTTTTGTAAGAGACTGCCCTCCTGAGAGTGAAAGATGGGTTTCGCCCCCTCATCACAATCCAAAATAACATCTTTTGCACGATTGAACTATAAAACCGTTCTCAAATCATTGGCCTAAAAATACTCTCCCACTTAGCTACCGTCGGACTAAGTTGAGAGCCATCAAGGTCTTCATAACCTTGACGTTGACCATTGAGATCCCCGTGTGATGCCCCCGGGTTTCTCACATAACTAAACCCTGTCAATGGCTCTAAGCACCTCTTGACCAAGGGTAAACTCAGGGCTAACCACGTCGTCTTCAATCAGGTCGGACCATGGAACTCCTACTGCAGTGTCAAACTAAAGTCCATAATCACCATTAAAATTCTATGAAAGCTCAATAGTACAATATATGCATAATACTCGTAAAGTCTAGATCCAGGACACCATCCCTATACCAAGAATGAAAATCAATTTCACATGCATTAACGGTAAAATCATTTTAATATGCACGCATGGTATCACAATTCATTTAAAGTCAAGGCATACGTAACCGTTAAAATAAATACATGAAATAAATAATTAAATCATATATATGTATTTCCACACTTGAAACTACGCATAATTATATAAAACAGAATATACTAATACGATTACTATGGCATGACAAGTATCCTTTAACAATATAAATTATTAAATATAATAAAATGAAATAATTAAACAATTATTTCCAACTAGTATCCATTAAACACTTGTTTCAAAATAGTGGCAATTAACCAATTATTTCAAAATAGTAGCCACTGCCAACTCACCTAGTCTCCCTTGGGTTTCCCACTAGACATAGAACTCCCTCACAAGCTTGAACAACACCTAATAGGAGAACAGAATAAAATAAAATAAATACAGACTAATGAGAAAACTAAATTCATAGGAAATTACAAGAAACAATAATAGACTCTCTAATTGGGTCCACTCACTCCAATCGGTTCAAACCCGACCTTGCATAATCAAACTAGCCTCCAGCTTGCACTGAAACCAACTCAATTTGGACTAAACCATTCTGAATCAACCTCAATTTCACTGAACGAAGCTCAATTTAACTAACCAGCCTTGAACCAATTCCAATTATTATACAAAATCTCTTGAACTAGCTTGGTTCAATTGAACCCAATTTTCCTTGAATTGGTTCACCCCAAAGTCATTAGCCCAAAATATGAACCAAGTACAAATCAATCTCAACCAACTTAACTTAGCCAAAACAATTCAAGCCCAACAACAACTCATGTTGATTTGATCAAACCTGGACCAAATCAATTCAATTGAACCTGACCACATTAACTTTAATCCAAACCCAACTCAATCCATTTTAATGAACTTCACTAAACTAAATCAACCCACTTCACTTGATTTGATCAAGCCCAACTAAACCAAGGTAATTAAACTCAACCAACTCACTCTCACTTGGTTTGATCCAACCAAAATATCTCATCTTTATTTGGCTAAACTTAACCAACTCTATTCCAACCATTATCATCACCATCTTAATCATCATCTTCATCATTATCATCAACTTAATTAACCAAAACAAACCCTAATTCCGATTACTACAGTAATATACAGTAAATCCGAGAATTCCTCCACCATTTCAAGCAAAATCCATCTTAAATGCAAAGATTTTTTCCAAACAAAACATCTAATAACCACCACTTCATCCTCTCCAACAACATTTCTTAAAAAATCCACCCTTTTCTCCAACAAATCACCCACACACATACCACACATCCACACATCACAACCAAACCAAAATTATTTAAAATCCTTACCAAGGAAGCCCCACTCCAGCGAACTACCTCTAGCGATCTCAAAGCCTAACTCTTCAAAACCTCCCGTTTTCTTCTCTGTTAATTATTTCTCTCTTTTTTCATAGGTTAGGAAGCCCATTAATGGAGAAGAAAAGCTTCAGCTAATCTAATTCACCCTTCTTTTCTCTTTAACTTAATTTCTGCAAAATTTCACTTATAGTCCCTGAAAATAAAATTTCTTATAAAAGATCCCTGAAAAGTCACTAATGGTCCCTGAATTATAAAACAGTATTTCAAAAAAGCCCATGCCAACTTACCCTTTAGTCCTTGGTCTCCAGAAACACTTAAGATCAAATCCTTTTATTACTTGTGAACCCAAAATCTTCTATAAAACTCTCACACTTACGTCCTTGAGCTTTCCACTTTGGTTTCTTAATAGAACTACTATGTATGATAGTTTTATTGCAACTGTAATAATACCCTTAATATAATTTCCTACAAGTATCCAAAAGTTTAGGGTATTACAAGATCATACCTCAAGGTTACTTTGGATAAAATATAAGCTCTTCAAAATGTGAAATTTTCATCTTAAAAATCAAGTAGTGGCCTAGAAAACTCTCTAAACTTTCATCGTGGCCTTGACTAAGTTCAGAGCTGTCAAGTTGCTCATGCCCTTGACGTTGACCCATCGATTCGCCATGTGGTCACTCCGGTTTTTCGATGATCATCTAATCAGGGTTCTACATCCCCTCCTAAATGGAATGAAAAAAATCAGTCGGTCATCCACGTCACCTCAATAGATTGGCCTTGAAGATCGCCTACTGCAATAGGATGTTGATAAGTGCTTCAAAACGCATATTTTACATACAATTTATACTACATTTCGCATGAGATTTTAAATGTTTAGCACCAAACTAGTACATAATTTCATTCTTTTATTCACCATGAACTTTTATTACATCTTATGACTAAAGAAGCAAATATGGAGACATTTCAAAGCAAAACAGATCAATTTGCTAAACTAGAGCACCATCACAGCTCACAATGCCCATGGTGACATCTAAACACGGTCGTTGTCCACTTTTATCATGATCGTGACCAAGCCGTGTTAGTATGGAGCCATAGAAAATAACACAAAAGTCATAACAACCTTTACAACGGCCATTGTGGATCATACTGGCCGTGGCCATTTCACACAATGGCGAGGTAGACAGTGCCAGGATGCGACTTGCAGCCCAAACAACAAAATTTACTCACCACGGACTTCAAAGCGGGCGTGGTGAGGCCGTGGTAGACTTGGGTTATAAATACCCCTAGGTTTTACAATTCATGGAGAATTCTTTTGCAGAATTTCGGAGAGCCAGCCGGACAAGTTTTATCATCAATTCAGCAGATTCCGTCGATTTTCTCAAGAAGGATTCATTGTGCAATGATAGTGGAGAGCGCTGAAGAGATTCGGCGTTCTCTTGATGATATTGGGATCTTCTCAACCTCAACCATTAGTAACCTTTGAAGGGAGTTAGTTAAGGAATTCTTTTGCTATTCTTTTCCTTGGGATTATTATTATTCATTGATTGATACTGTATACACATTAGAGGACCCCACTTCGTGGGGAATTTTATGTCAATGCACCTTGGCTTTTACTTGTGAATTCTTTATTGGCATTAATATATTCATTCTAGTTGTCTTGGGTTCATTAGATGATTGTTTGATGTTATTTTGTAGATGTTGTGAGGAAGAGATTCCCACGCATTAGAACACCCATGCCTTGTTAGATCTATGCATGTGCTAAGAGATTAGGCATACCTAGGTTTCTGGATTAGGGTTAAGTTAGCCCTTCTAGTGGAGTTCTTGAACTTAAGACAAACTAGGAGGCTAGGGTGGAAGAGATTCCATCATAAGTTCCTAGTGTTTTAGACCTGGTTTCCAAGAGATTGGGATCAGTCGGCCCTTGAATTCTCCCGGTCCAATACTAGATCAAATTGTTACCTCTTAATGTTATTTCACAAATAATTGTTGAAAAAATGGTCATATGATTACCAACTCCTTCCAATTGCACTTCACGATCATCAATTGTATTTAAGTAACTAGTTTGTATGAATAGATTTAAGGACCAACATAGACGTCAGACTATTGATTAAGTGAAAAGGAAGTAATAAGAGCCTCTTGCCATTCCCTGAGGAATATGACCCTCGTATATTTACGAGGTATTACTTACCGACCCGTGCACTTGTAGTATATACACACATAAAGTGTGTGTGTCAAATATCACCAAACAAATAATGCAATACATGCATACCTCAGCAAAGAGCCCATAACCAGGACAACAATCAAATATCAAGAATAAATGCCATTTCCACAAATAAAAATGCTAGAAGCACGCTTGCATAACCAAAGGCTCATAATCCACTTCAACTCAAAAAGTAAATATAATCATAAACACATTCATTCAAGCATCAAATGTTTCATATATAATTAAATAGCATGGAATTTATTTTTCAAACCGATCAAACCATCAATGCAAAATGATAAAGCCATACAAAACTCTCAAGTAAAGCAATGGAGAATTTCAAGTAATATTCTATAGAATCATGCAAATCTCAAATCCCACTCACAACTTAGGTAAATAAAACCCTGAGGAAGCTCCTCCTCCGCTAGCTCCTTGCCTCATGACGAGCCTTCACCTCCTAGTTAAAGCATACACACAAACAACAAACAAGAATTAAACCAAGAAGCCAAGAAAGAACCTTAGGTAAACAATGCCAAGAAACCCTAACTTGATCTTAGGGTTGGCGCAAAACTAATATCTAGGGTCCAAAAGAACTCCTAAGATTTTGAACTTCATCTAAAACAAAAAAATTTTGAAGAAACACCCAAGTTCTACCGGTGTTACAGTAATTGTGCTACAGTATTCAAGAACCCTAGCAAGAAATGGTTTATGAATACAACAGATCAAGGAAGCATGGCAAAGAAATTTACTTAACTCAAGTTCTCAAAGCAATAACCAACAAGAAGAATATGAATCAAGCCATCATCCAAGTCTAAATCATCCATTCTTTATCAACAAGGAAAAGAAAGGAGATGGAAACTTGCCTCACAGATTTAAGGATCAAAATGGATGGATTTTAGGGCCCAAGGTTGGAATGACAAGGGCTAGCAGTAGTCAAGAAAAAGAAGAAAGATTAAGCTCTCAATCTAACCTCTAGATCTATTTATCCAAACAATGAAGAAGAATGGACAGAATGAGAGCTTACCTTTAGCAAAGAAAGGATTGATCTTCAAGCACCACTAGCAAGACCAAAAAGTCAACCAAACCAACCCTTAATATTCCAAATAATAGCAAGAAATGAGAGGAGGAGAGGATGAGAGAGTGAGGGAGAAGAAACCCAAGAAAAAGCACTCATAAAGGGCTTAAAAAGGCACTCCATGCGCGTGTGCGGCCTGGTTTGCGGCCCCACAGCAGGTCGTATAGCCCCCAGGTGTTGCTGTGTGGCTTGTGCACAACCTGTACACACTTTGTATGGCTTGTGCACAACCCATACACCTTTAGAACTCCGGTTACACACTCCAAAGAGCTCGACCGGACGCATTGAGCTAAAAACAAAAAGAACTCGACTAAAACATCAAATTAACACACAAGAAAAGATCGAAATACCGCAATTTACCCAAGAAAGAAAATTGAAATACCACATTAATCATGCTATCAATCCTATTAAGTTTATAATTACTTTTAAAAACTTAGAAATATTTAATAGGGCTAACATATTCCTAAAAGGCAAATATATATTAAATATCTTTTTAACTATCTTGAGTGGAACTTGGCATATTTCTTAAAAAATAATAATAAAACTTGGAAAGGATCTATTTCAATTTATGATGCATTATATATAGTGTCATTTATGCAGGCTCGTACATTCAAAGTCTACACCATCCAACAACCTTTTCATTTGTGTTACTGTGCTTATGCATAGTAGTACAACAAAAAGTATGATACACAGTATTTTGATCTGAATTATTCAATCAAATGTGCACAATAATTTAATCAACATTAAATGTGCACAGTAATTCAATCAATCAAAACCGTTGAATTCTATTTTTACTAGACCTACAGTTAAGATAATTCTTAGTATATTCTCTCTCTATATTATTCCCTTATCTCTCTACAATCAATGCTCGCTATCTCTCTCATTCTTCTTCTCTCCTATACTTATTCACATATTTTTCCTAAGCATAGTCTTTTGATCTGAATCATTCAATCAAATATGCATAGTAATTGAATCAATCACAACCTTCAAATTTTATTTTTAGTAGACCTACAGTTAAGCTAAAAAGAAAACCCACCATAGCTTACCCACCTGTTCGTTTTTCATACATTCTTTCTCTACATTATTCCCTTATCTCTCTACAAGCAATGTTCTCTATCTAGCTCATTTTTCTTCTCTCCCATACTTATTCTCATATATATATATATATATATATATATATATATATATATATATATATATATATATATATTGTTTATATAGCCTTTTTCTAAGTCTTAATTTTTTTAAAAAAAGGGTTCATAAGTTGAAATAAAAAAAGAGGAAATAAAAAAAGAATTTGAAAAATAAAATAAAATAAAAATTAAAATAAAAAAAATAAAAATAAATAAAATTACATAATGAATTTCAAAAAAGTGAAGAGATTTAAAAAATGATAAACTTCAAAATTAAAACAAAAAAAATAAATTTAAATTCAATAATAATAAAAATAAATAAAAGAATAATCTCTTCCAACCTACGGGAGAACCTTGGCTGAACGTGGAGAGAGACGTTGAAAAAAAAAGAAGATATAAAAGAAAGGAGGGGAAGAGAAAGGGGTAAGTTTCATTGGTGGCCACAAATGCTTCATCATTATAACGCTGTGGCCACAAATATTTTTTTTTTTGTAACGTTGTAGCCACAAAACTATTCTCCGGTCGCAATGATGGCCACAAATGTTATTTTTTTTTTTGTAATGTTGTGGCCACAAATGTTTCATCATTATAACGTTGTGGCCACAAAAGCTTCCTACGTGGATCATGTGTTTTGTGGCCATGTCATCAACTTCACTGAAAATAACCTCCAAACTAACCATTGTGGTCATCAGTGCAATTAAAGAATAATTTTGTGGCCACAATATTACAAAAAAACATTTGTGGTCATAGCATTATAATGATGAAACATTTATGGCCACCAATGAAACTTACTCGAAGAGAAAGGGGAAAGAAAAAAAAAGAAAAAGAAAAAGAAAAAAAAAGAAGGAAGAAGATAGACAAAGGGAAACATGAAGACAAAGGGTAAAGGAAAAAAATATCATTAGGTTACTCCACAAATGGATGAGGTGACTCAATGTCTTGTTTAAAAGATATTTGTTTGTGTATAGATGGATGCAATGTTCATTATCTTTAAAGTACGCATGCATGTGTGCTTATGTAGAAGTACATTGGGTGAGAAAGATGGAGATTAAGGTTTTTGAGAAATTAGGGTTTGAGAGGAAGAGGAAGGAGAGAGAAGAGAGACAAGATGAGAAGGAAAAGTGGGAAATATTCTTTGCCTTCTCCATAATTCTCTTGGCTTATATATAAAGCGAAATGTTATAACAGATTACTCCACCACTGGGTTATCAACACCTATCTCTACTCACCACCTTCGTATATCCCTTCCTTGGGAATACAACACTTGTGCCATATATAGCCTTCCTTTACTACTTTTAACCATATAATGACTAATATAACCTAATCATTACATAATAAAGTCTATGAACTTTGTTACCTTTATAACCCGTGATTGGGTCATGCTTACTTCCGGATTTGATCATTCAAACTTGCCCATTGTCCGCCTTACTACTGTTGCCATTCTCCACATTGGCCCCTCCTTCAGATTTCACCTTGTCCTTAAGGGAAAATTTGGGAAAACTCTGATGAAACTCATGCTCTGACTCCCATGTAGATGTAGTTGCAACTTCATTTTCCTATTGAATCAGGACTTAACCAGTGGAACGACCTTTAGATTGAAGTAAGTGTGATTAGAAGATAACGACTGGCTGAAGTAAGAAATATTAATCAATGAAGTGCTCGGGCAGAGGGTGTTGTTGGACTATTGGGTATCCACAACATTGTTTTAGTGTTGAGACAGAAAGACATTGTGGATGCGGGCCGTATCCGAAAGTTGCAAACAGTGTCATAGGACCAATCTTCTCAATGGATGGGAAGGGACCATAAAACACTTAGAGAGCTTATGAGTATGGCATGAGGAAGCAGATGTTTGGCGGTGTGGTCGCAGCTTAAAAAAAATCCAGTCACCAACTTGAAATAAAACATCCATTCCTTGCTCATTGGATTGGTTTCTCATCTAATTTTGCACGCGATGAAGGTTATCCTTGAGGGTAGCAAGTAGTTCTGTTCTCTTTGTGAGAATTTCATCAACAAAAGTAACAGTTGTGCTTCATGTGATGTAGTCTAATAATGATAGAGGAGCTCGGCCATAGACCACCTCATAAAGTGTCATATCGATAGTGGAATGATAGGCAGTATTATAATGCCACTCAACCATCAGAAGATAACGAAACCACAATTTCGAATGGTTAGCCGCTAAACAATAGAGATAGTCTTCTAAGTAGCGATTGAGGATCTTTGTTTGGTCGTTGGATTGAGGATGGTATATGTTGGACATGGCCAAATGAGTACCATGTAATTGAAATAGTTTGCACCAGAAATGACTCAAAAACATGGGATCATGATTAGAGATCAATCTCGTAGTGATGCCATAAAGACGAACAATGTCTCGAAGGAAAATTTTGGCAACCTATGGTGCTGTAAACTGGGAGCCGAGAGAGGAGAAATGTGCATGTTTGGAGAGTTGATCGACCCCAACTAGTATCACTGTTTTCCCTGATGATGGCGGTAAATGAGTAATAAAATCAAGTGAAATAGAATCCCGTATCTTCCTCAAAATTGGTAGAGGATGAAAGAGGCCTTGAAGTGCCTGGTTAAACGATTTGACCACTTGACATACTGTGCATTGGTTAACAAATTCCTTCACAGAGCTCCAGAGGTTAGGCTAATGAAACATGCTAGCGATACACATATAAGTCTGATGAATGCCGGCATGGCCGCCCAGAGGGGTTGTATGGAAATTCAAAGATGGGTGGATGTCAAAGTGATGTCTCCTAGGGAACCATGGCCATGCCTTTAAAGAAGAGAATGCCCTATATCACAGAATAGTTAGGATATTCAATTAGATTTTGTTGCACCTTGCGAAAAAGCTATGTAGACGATGAGGCTTGCTGATAGAATTGTCGAAGTACTTCCTAGATTGTAGGCAAAGGTTTGGAGATTGCCAGCAACATATTACAAGATTTGGAACTATGTGATATACTCAATAGAGCGTCACTGGGGTATTACATATACAACGTTTGTAGATGATATCAAATTCAAAACCCAAGAGCTTATTAAGCCAATGTTGGTTCTCAGGGTTTTGAATGGTTTAGTGGAGAATTAAACACAAGCTTTAATGATCCGTGAGAATAACAAATTTCCTTCCCAATAAGTATTGGCACCATCGACAACTGCTTCAGTAGCAGTGTATATCTCACACGCATAAGCAGAAAAATCTTGCAGCCGTGGTTTAAGTTGCTTACTAAAGTAAGCTACAGGATGGTTTTTCTATAAGAGAATAACCACAACGCCCATCGTGGAGGTGTATTTTTGGACTTCAATGAATGGGTGTCCATGTAAGGGCATTTTTAAGATCTTGGAATGTAGTTGTAGCTTCTGGGGTCCAAGAAAAAGTATTTTTCTGGAGCAGTTCTTTTAATAGGGCCACAAGCATGGTGTATTGTGACACAAAGCTACGATAGTAGCCAGTGATGCCTAAAAACCCACATAAACTTTGCACGGAAGTTGGTAATGAAAACCGCTGAATTGTGGCTATCTTCTCAGGGTTGACTTCTACACCATACCCTAAAATTTTATGGCTAAGGTACGCAATCTTGAACAGTCGGAGTCACACTTCATGAGCTTGGCATACAAACGTTGAGACTAGAACAACATGAAAATTTGGTGTAGATGACCAATGTGAGTGTCACACAATGGACTATAAATAAAAACATCATCGAAAAATGGCAAAGCGAACTTGAGCAAAAATGTCTAGAAACTAAATTCATAAGGGCATGGAACATAGACAGTGCATTCGAGAGGTTGACGGGTATTATGAGAAATGCAGTCTTCTTAATATCAGATTGGTGAATACGCACCTAGTGATAGCCATAGAGGAGATGCATTTTGGAGAGGATGTAAGCCAGGCGAGTTCATCAAGGAGATCTTCAACTGTAGGGGTAGGGAAACAGTCCTTGATCGTGACAACGTTGAGGGCACGGTAGTCAACTCAAAAACCTCCTGCTTTCGTCCTTCTTCTTGACTAGGATCAACGAAGAAGAAAAAAAAAATTCATGCTTTGACAGATAACGCCGTCTGTAACATCTCCCTGACCAAATGCTCTATCTCCAATTTTTGAAAGTGGGGACAATGATAAGGTTGGATATTCACCAATGTAGTGTGAGGTAATAGAGGAATCTAGTAATTAAATTCTCTGTCGGGTGGTAGTCCTATGGGTTTGAAAAAAAGTCAGCAAAGTTAGTCAACAAAGCTCAAAGATAATGAAGAAAAGGAGGCGTATTTGAATTCAATGGTAGGGATAGCACAGAATCCAAGGCATAGTCAATTGGTGTAACTAAAATGGATAAGTAGAGTTATTGGCTTGTGGTGTGGTGGAGCACGTGTCATTTCAAGCCAGTTGTGGTGAGGCTACGTAGACTTGGTTGATGGATTCCGTGTAGGAGAATGCACGCTCCATTGAATTTGAACTCCACCTAGAGTTGACGATAATCAAAGATGATTTGTCTAAAGCCAGACAGCCAATACAAGTGAAAGGACAACATCAACCCTAAAAACCAGTAATAGAAGAAAGTTAATAAGAAATATTGCATCTCAAAGTTTTAGAGGAATTTGAGTATATTCTTTAACGTAGTTAAACACACCACAATTCCTAATGGTGATGTTTAGGGCTGGAAGGTGAAGGTGTGTGGCAAGCCTAGTTTAGATGAAGTTATTCATCAAAGCACCATGATAGAGTGGCTATCGATAGAGCCAGAGAATTTTAATGTGGAGAGAACCATGAAGCCATTGAGTGCACGAAAATAGATACATGGAGCATCACCATCGGAAGGTTGGAGGCGCATGATGGTAGTGTCCTCTACCGAGGATATGGATTCAAGTTTTTGTAGAGGCGTCTCGTGGTTATCATCGTTAGCCTAAACTCCTAACAAATACAGAAACTTTTTGGGGGAGGGTGGGGAAGGGTGAACAGCGGCGGCCAGCGGTAAACTTGGAGTCACAGTTAAAACAAAGGCTCACTCGCATTAGAAAACCATCTCATCCGCAGTCAGCCATTTAACAGGAAGGGAATGTAGTGTTGGAAAACCACGGTTTGGCGGAAAAAGGTGTTCAGGTTGCTGATGTGGTTGTGGAATGTGCTGCACTTGTCCTCTACTAGCTTGGCCATCTCCATGGTGTCACGGAGGGACTTGGATTTTAGTAAGTACAGCTCCCATTGAAAATCACCATGAAAATTTGATAAGAAGCAATTGAGTAAACTCATATGGCTTAAATCAGAGATTCTGGTGAACAGAATCTTGAAGTCCGAGAGACAAGCACTCACCATTGAGCGTTGCCAAAGTTTAAATAGTTGCGCTTTGTAATTGATAAATGAAAAAGGCCCTAACAGAAGTTCAGCTTATTGAGAGCAATCATTCTAAGAAGTCAGTTTCCTGATGGAGGACCGATAGTGGAACCATTGAGCGGCAATAACCAATTTTTTGCAATCGAAATCTGATGGTATTGAATGAAGTGTTTTGTTTAAAACGATCATGAAAGAACATTCTCTCCCTTGAAGATAGGCACCTCAAGCTTTGGTAGGTGGGATAGGGGTTGAGCTGAAGGTTGTGTAATGGGTCGAGGTGTTATGGGTGGAGACAGAAGTAGGGGTGGAGAGGCATGGCCAAGTTTTGCAACCTTGACCCATAAGGTCAGTCATCATCGCCTATTGGGATTCCATTGATTTTAGCAAAGTGTTGAAGTTGTCTGAACGTTGTTGGATCTGGGAGCACATGACATCTAGCCAAGAGAGAAGTGTTTCATCACGATCATTAATCACAGCGAGCTAGCTACTCCTCCATGTGCTGTGATCGGGTGGTCATTCCGTCCATCATCCAAAATCAATGAAAGCACTAGTTGTAGTAGTACGTTCAGTGAGAAAGTTGGAGATTAGGGTTTTTGAAAAATTAAGGTTTGAGAGGAAAAGAAAGGAGAGAGAGGAGAGAAACTAGATGAGAAGTTAAAGTGGGAAATATTCTTTACCTTTTCCATCATTCTATTGGCTAATATATAAAGCAAAACGTTGCAATAGACTACTGCCCACCACTGGGCTATCGACATCTGTCTCTACTCAACATCTTTAAATTGCCCTTCAATAGGATTACAACACCTGTCCCATATACAACGTTTCTTTGCTACTTTTAATTGTATAAAAGCTACTATCACCTAATCATTGCATAATAAAGTATGTGAACTTTGTTGCTTTTAATAACCCATGATTGGGCCATGTTGACATCCGGAGTTGACCATTCAAACTTGCCACGTCGTCCGTCTCGCTATTGCTACAATTCGCCACAGCATACATGGATGAAATAATCTCCAGTTAAGTTATACTTGCATGTGTATATTGATGGATGCAGTGTTATATATATATGCATAGTTTTTTGGATGGGTTTAATGTACTTTACATATGTATATAGATGAATTCAATGGGCTTAATTTATGTTTGAATTGAGTTAGGGTGGTATGAAAGTAATCATGGGATGTGTGAGAGCTTGCATGGGATTAAAATAAGATGTTCAGTAGTGATCCTTCCTTCTAAAACCTACTTCCTTCATTTTCCCCCTTTCATTTGGTTTTCTATATATGGGCCTTTCTCTTTGTCTCTCTACAAATACATATATATATATATATATATATATATTTATATATATATCTATTTCATGAGTACGAATTATTCTTTGGTAACATTAGCATGATGGAAAGAAGAAATTTCAACAAGTTATAATGTGATGAACCTTCATGTTGAGAAAACTATGTTCATTATTACTTCTTTATTTTTGCTTTGATGCAATCCATGAAAAGCACCATGCGACCCCCTCCTCCTCGTGCAATGAGATTGTGATTTCATTTCAATGCATTCATACCTGGTCAATGTGAAGTTAATTACATGTTATCATGATATAGAAAGGTTTTGCTAGGACTATTGACCCATTTAGTACAACAAGTTCAGATTGGTACATGTCTTAATCTTGCCTTCTTCTTAATTCTTGATATAATGCCTTGCCATTCTATACTTTTGGCTGCATGTCTTTCCCATTATAGAAGCTCATGTTTTAATATGTCATGAAACTATCATCAATGCTATCAATAATCTTTTAGCATGGAGCATACATTGGTGAAGATTCTATGATATTTGGACTTAAGATTTATGTCGTTCCTAAAGCCCTATTTTGATCTCACTTAAAACATTTGAGTTTGAATCAAAGAAAAAAAAAATGAAAAACTTAGGATTTATTCCGCAAACATTTTTAAGGCTTAATTGTGAAATTCATAGGTAAAGTGTAAAAAAAATGAAAAGTAGGTTCATTTGTAAAACTGATAAAAAAAAATGTAAAAACTAGAAAGTCAAAGGGCTCATTCATAAAAATTTGATGATTCAGGGGTGTAGTCACATAAATTATGAAAATTTGTGAAAAAAAGAAGAATTTAAGGCTTAATGTGAAAAATGATATGAAAGGGGTTGATATAAATTAAAATAAATGAGGATTTTATGTTAAATAATAGGGGCATTTTGGTAATTTTGTAGGAACTCTCACTTGAAGCTCAATATGAGATTTTTTGATCAAGGTTGTCGGGACACGGCAGGGCGATGACTGGCTAAGCCCGAGGGTCGAGTCGATGGGTTCAGTCAAAGGGTCGAGCCAAGGGGTTGAGCAAGGGTCAATAATTAAATATAAAAAAATATTATAATAATTAATAATAAGCAAATATAATATTAAATCCATAATTATATTATAAAAAAACCTACTCAAATTTGATATTTAAATTGATAAATGACCTTATATCTGATGAGAGTTTTCTACTTTTTGTCATTTATTTTTTTACATTTTTTTAAATATTTACAAATTTAATATATTAATATATAATTATCAAACTTCTCTTGGTGTTATTTATTTATTTATTTGTTTATTGGTTGATTTTTGTTAAAAATAAATAAGAAATTTAATTCACTAATTCTTATATCTCAATTGAGTTTTTTTATTTTGTTTTTAAATTTTTCTTATATTTTTTTATTTAATTAGAATACTTTAATTTTATATTTTTTTATAATAAAAATTACACTCATTTATTGTTTTATTTTTCTTAATAAATTAAATTTTTTTAGAAAGTATTACATAATACATTAATATATTTTTATTTTTTTAAATGTTAATTTTTTTGTTGGTATATATATATATATTGTAATTCTATTTATTGATTATAAATTATAAATTAATATTAATAAATATACATGATTTTTGTGGTTTTTCAATGAGAAAAATAATAATAAATTATTAAATATTGTAAAAAATTAAACATTAGTGACTCGATTGACTCGACCGGGTCAACCGGTTCCCGATTGAACCGCCCGGGGTCATCGGGTTAACACCGGGTTTTTAATACCCGGGTCGATGGGAGTATCCCGGGCCGGCCACATGGCCGGTTCCCGGTTTTTCCGGTTGAACCGGCCGGGCCGGTCCGGGTCTGACAACATTGTTTTTGATGCTCATAGGAGTGAGTGGGGTTGATGAAGAATTTCTATGAAGACCCTTGAAATCTATTGTGAGGTCTTGACACTTATAGGTGTGAATAGAGATGATGAAAATTTATAAAAATCTTTCTTGAAACCTACTATGAGGTCTTGACACTCATAGAGGTGAATGGAGATGATGAAAATCTATGAAAATCTCTCTTGGAAATGTATTATAAGGTCTTGACACTCATTGGGGTGAATGGAGATGAGGAAAACATAACATATGAAAAAGTATCTTGAAACCTACTATGAGATCAAACGCTTGACACTTATAGAGGTGAAAGAATAGAGAAAACCTACTATGAGGTCCAAAGCTTGACACTTATAGAGGTGGATGGAGTTAATGAAGCCAACTACTATGTCCAAAGCTTGACACTCACAGATGTGGATGAAATTAATAAAGCCTACTAAGAGGTTTATTGCTTGACGCTCGCAGAGCTAAATGGAATTGATAATATGCAAGTCAAGGCTCAAAAGTATTGAGAGGTTATGGCTTGATTATATCTTTGATAATTTTTCAAGGGATGATTGTTAGATTTTATATTTTTGGTACTAGTGGGTCCTATATGGGCTCTATATGGGGTTTGGGGTCTTACACCAAAAAGTCTCAAGACTTAGTGGCTCAACCCCTATACCTATATATAAACCCATTACACTTCTATCACACAGCCGATGTGGTACTATATTTCTAACACCCTCCCTCAAATTCAACTCGATCGAATTTGCTCAGACTTGTACACTAGAGGTCTGTTTACTAGGAATTATACACAACTTTGTGTCTCAGAGGTCCTACACACATGGAGGTTTTACACACATGGACTTGTACACTACTTGTGTCTCAGAGGTCCTACACACATGGACTTATATACTACTTGTGTAAATATATATTGGGCTCCACTATATTTCTTTGATACCATGTTAGATTTTATATTTTTGGTACTAGTAGGCCCTATATGGGCTCTATATGGGCTTAGGGGTTTTACACCAAAAAGTCTCAAGACTTAGTGGATCAACCCCTATACCTATATATAAACCCATTACAGTTCTATCACACAACCGATGTGGTACTATATTTCCAACAATGATAAAAATCTTTCATGTTTTCTCTTCAAATCCACTGTAATGTCCAATGTTTGGTACTCACATGGGTAATGAAAACCTTTGATAATTTTTCTTGAAACCTACTGTGAGGTCCAATGTTTGATACTCACAAAGGCAAATAGGAAAAGTCTTTTAATGACTCAATCAAAAGGAAATCAAGTTTATGATTACAACTTTATATCTATTGCATAAGCGAACAAGACAAAGCAATAAGGTTAGTGACTCAACCATGTGAGAGGTCATGGTTTGATTATATATGCAAGTCAAGACTCAACAGTATTGAGAGTCCAGACTTAAATATTTCAAATGAAATGACAAATGTAACTCTGAAGTTTTAAGACACAAAGAAGTCAAAATTTTAAGGAGTTCCATAAGCCAGAGACCTAAGAACTTCACAAGCACAAAATGCTGAAGTATTCAGCAAATGAAAAAAAATCAAAGAGAATCAAGTATGTGACTTACAAATTTAGAGAAACCGCAACTTAAGATCCAAGTGATTAGACAAGATACAAGTACACCAAAAAAAAAAAGAAGAAGAAGAAGAAAAGAAAAGGAATCAAAGAGGACCACAATCATATAGCTTAAGAAATGACTATTCCAATGCACTTTTAGCAAAAGGATTAAGAACACTTACCAAATCACGCAAATATAAAAAAAAAAATAGAAAGTAGGAACGAGGAAATATAGAACTCTTAGTTTTAGTATTTTTCATTCATGGTCATGTACTCATATGTTATTTGAAGTCAATAAAAATTGTTTTATGTTTGCTCAATTATTTTTCATTTGAGTTTGTTTTTTAATCGAAGGTCCATATAACAAAATCTGGGATAATTAATATTAAGGGCTTACCTCTAATAGAAGCATAAACCCTCAAATATTTGAAACCTTAAATAATTAAAATTTTGATTTATGATCCACTTATTTTTAGTAGATAAACCTTATTAAAGGCCGGACACACATATATAATTTAGAGGAATGCTATTTGGGACGAATGAGTCGTCCGAAATAATGGCCCGAATGACGTGGATGCCTATGTGGCATCCACGTCATCCCTCTCTCTCTTATGTTTTAATGAGAAAAACAAAGATGGGAAAACCAAAGTCGTGGATGCCCTCTTTCCCAAACCCTATTTTCCTCTTCGAAGACACCCCTTTCCTCGCCGTCCAGTCTTGCTTGACGCCACCGACGACGTCATCGCCGCCCGCCCGCAGCTTGCGAGCCCTTCTCGCCCGACGCCACGGCACGACTTGAGTTTTTATTCCTCCCCCGACGTCGCAGCCCCTTTCTTCGCCGTCCAGTCTCGTCTGACACCACTGGCAACATTGTTGTCATCGCCGCTACCGTCGCAGCGAAGCCCTTCTCGTCTGACGCCACCGGCACACCGTCATCGTAGTTATATTCTAAGAAAAAGAGCATTTCTTGGAAAGAGAGAGAGTTTTAAAGCAGAGAGAGAGAGAGAGAGAGAGAGAGAGAGAGAGAGATAGAGCTTGGGGAGAAGAGGGATGGGGAACTCGTTGGGGTGCTCGGCCTCCGGGGAGAGGCTGGTGTCGGCGGCGAGAGATGGGGACCTGACTGAGGCCCGGATGATTCTCGAGTTCAACCCAAGCCTCGCCAAGTACTCCACTTTCAGTGGCCTCAATTCCCCTCTCCATTTCACTGTAGCGAAGGGCCATTGCAAGGTTTATCCTTTTGATTTTTATCTTTTTTTGTGTTTATGTTTTTTATTTTGTTTCTCTAGTTTGATCCGACTGGGTTTTTGTTCTTGATGTTGTGTTTTGTTACTGATTTTTTGAGTTCTTGGTTAGATCGTGATGCTGTTGCTTGAGAATGGGGCTGAAGTGAATTCCAGGAACTATTGTGGCTAGGTTAGTTATCGACAGCGAAAAGTTTGGATTTTTAGATTAATCTATTTCATGATCTTTTTAGTTTGTATTGTTTTCTTATAATTTTGAATTCCAAATCGAATGTTGATTTTCGAATTAATCTTTAAGTTCTACCTTTTAATTAATTTTTATTTTTTTATTGTTCATTGGATGATGGTCTGGGCGAAAGTTGGGATTTTTTAGCTGATGTTTGATTTTGGAACCTGGTGTATAATTATTCAAAATTATAGCTGAACCTTCTTTGTTTGGTCTTGTGTTTTCTATATATATGAAAATTAGACTGCGTTGATGCAAGCTTGCCGATATGGGCATTGGGAGGTGGTTCAGACTCTGCTGCTCTACAGAAGTAATGTGTATATTGGATGATGAGTTTTTGTGTTTTATTTGTTTCTTTTGTTGATTGATTAGTATAAAAGCTTTGATCTTTGATTTTGGGTTTAAGGTAATGAGAGAAGATTATCTGAGTGGTAGAACAACTTTGCACTTTGCTGCAGTGGAAGGGCGCATTTGATGCATTCGGCTATTGGTTGCAGATTTCATTCCTAGTGCGCCATTTGACTCTACTGCGGATGGCGACAAAAGCTATTGAAGTCTTTTTGTTCCATCGAATGGAGATGGAGACTATGTGCTATTATCTAATGTGTATGCTTTCATCCATTTTGAAGGAGGTGCTTGTTCATGTAACGATTATTAGTAATTAGTGTGCACTTTGAGATTCATATTGAATCATTGCTGATACATGTATTTCAATTGCTTGATGGAAGTTGAGCATGTATGGAGATTGAAAGATTGAAATTCAGGAATTCTGTAATCTGTATGGAGACACTGAGAATGTACTTTGGTGTAAAACTGTTTTTAATCAGGTTTTCACCATGTGAGACTTGTATAGGTCGTATGGGTAGTTAATTGGATTCTGCAACCTGTTACAGAATAAATGCTGAACACACAAATGCTTAACAAAATGGAAACTTTCCAATAAACCAATAATCGAATATGGATTTTATTGAATAAATACTGAAACACACAAAAAATGAAATATATTAAAATTTATAACAAGCAACATAAATTATCATTGAAATTATCATCAGAAGTAAATGATCAAACATGTTTAAGATCAAACAAAAAATGTTTCAAATCAAACAATTCATTTGTTAAATTATATTATAACAAATAGAATACAAACAATACATGTTTCAAATCAAACAAAAAATATAATTGAAATCTTATACTCACAAATTAAATTTGAGAATTTATCTTCCTAATAAATAAGGATAAGAATAAAGCTAATTCTTATCAACTCATAGTTGAGTAATAACAAGTTCTATAACCCAAAGTTGGACTTTGGGTCACAAGGTTCTAGTTGAGTAATTTGGCCAAGTAGATAACACTAACTAATGTTCTAGGAAGCAAAGCAAGCAGGAGAAAAAAAAAAAACTTTGCATGGAGTCTCAAGTTTCTCATATCACTGCATTTCACTAAATTGGTCAAGTGAATCATTAAAGCCTCATCAACTACCTTTATCAACACAAGAAGAAAAAAAAAGGAGCTTTGCATGGAGTCTCAATTTTCTCAACCCATCACCAATCAAAGCAAAGAGAAATAATTTAAAAGAATCATCTTTTACCTTAATCCCACGGTTGCCAAACCTCCTCAACACCCAGATCACCGCATTTCACGAATTAAAACCAAAAAACCCTGCCAAAACCCAACAAACTAGTAATTACAAAGAAAAATAAACAAGCATACAAAACTTCACCTTTCAGATACAAATCACCAAACAAACCGTCAAACAAACTTTAAAAACAAAGAAATCACTAAAAAAAACAGAAAACCATTAGAAAAAAAAAGTATTATCAAATTATTGTTATAATCTAACCTGATTTCGTTAGACGTGAGATTAACGCAGGTTTCTCCAGGGAACACAACTGCCCGGGGAGGGGCTGGCGACGTCGGGGGAGGAGTTAAACTCAAGCTCGTGTGCCGGTGGAGTCACGCGTGAGATCAACGCAGGTCTCTCCGGGGAGCGCAAGCCACCGGGGAGGGGCTGGCGGTGTCGGGGGAGGAATTAAACTCAAGCTCGTGTGCTAGTGGCGTCAGGCGAGAAGGGCTTCGCGACTGCGGCGGCGGTGGCGGCGACGGAGGCGACAATGACTTCGCCGGTGGCGTCAACCGAGAATGGACGGCGAGGAAATGGGTGCTTCAGAGAGGAAGACAGGATTTGGGAAAGAGAAATGATATTTCTCAACTTTGTTTTTCTCATTAAAACATAAGAGAGAGAGAGGATGACGTGGATGCCACATAGGCATTCACGTCAGTCGACCCAAAATTTCGGACAGTTCATTCGGAAGAAATAGCATTTCTCTATAATTTAAGGTTTTATTTATTATTAGAATTTCTGCATTATTTAGATGAATTTACTTGGTGTAAGTTTTAGTGCGGAAATAATTCACCATTGGTTCCCACGTGGAAATACCTTTTTAGCAAATCTTGCTACTTTAATATATTATAGGATATTATAAGACAAGATATTAATCTGAAAAATAAATCATTTAAGTATTTATAGAGATTAACGGTAAGTTGAGATAAAATAACTTACTTTAATTTATTATATTATAATATTATAAAATTATATACATATATATATACATATTATGTAATGGAGATACATTAAATAATTTTTGGAACGAAAATAATTCACGGTAGCAAAATTTTTTAGCAGATCTATTTTTATGTGTGTGCATATATATGTATATATATGTAATTTTTAAAGTACATTATTATCATGACATTCAATCAATCCGCGTTTGTTAAATTTCTATACTTTGATAAACTATAAATATTAAATACGAAGGATTTAAAAGATTCATGAAGTTTGAGGATTTTTTCAATTGCAATGGGCTAATGCCCATTGGATAAAATAATAGTCAATATATTATTAAAAAAGAAAATAAAGGAAGTAAAAAGATAGATTTCAGTGCGAAATAAATGAGTAAAGGATATCTGATCAACCAAATTAAAAGAAGTTTTGAAGCAGGTGGTGCCGGGTTCATCATTGTAACAAATTCTAAATCTCTTGTGTTGGCCGGTTATAGTGGAATCAAGGCCTCATCCTCTTTGGACGCTGAACTCCAAGCTCTTCTGCTTGGACTCCAGTGGACCAACACAATTAATATAACCTTGACTTAAATTTTTTTAGATTGTGTTGATGGTCTACAAGTAATCACCCATGTCTGTGAAGAAACAACTTGGAGACTGACAAATATACTTAATTAGCTTGATCCAATAGCTGCTTGCATCCTTTCATTCCCCTGTTCTACATCTTATTCCGAGAGATTGGAATCAAGTGGCTGACTGTTTGGCCCTCCATGCATGGTACTCATCACCATGCTCTCTCTATTCTTCCATGGCATGGGACCTTCCTCATCGGCACAAGGAGACCATCAACAAGAATGGCTTCTTATTTTGATTATTCCCTCGTTCTTTTTTGTTTCTCTTATGTTTGTACATTCTATTAGGTTGTATCCCCTATTTATTTTGATCTATTTAATCAGTTCGTAGAGCTTCTTTTGCTAAAAAGACAATTTAAAAAAAAAATTAAAAAATTAAAAGAGGTTTCATTATAAGAAATAAATAAATAAATAAATGGTCAATTAATGTCCAAAATATGTTAAAAATTAATTTCTCCAACGATAGTTCAGGAAGTGGGTCCATAGCTCAGTGGTAGAGCAATTGACTGCAGATCAATAGGTCACCGGTTCGAACCCGGTTGGGCCCTTATCATCACTCTAACTCCTTACCCTTTTTAAAAAAAGCCGTTTTATAGAAACCCTTTGAAAAAAATTTCTAAAAACCTTAATTTTCTATTAAATATTTGAAACTTTTCTCATTCAATAAGGACACGTATGGTTCTTCCTTTCTTGGAAATGATGACAACATAGTTATTAAAACCGACCCAAACATTCAACCATTTTAGGTCCTAAGTTATGAGTCAAAATTGTTCAATTGTTGAGTGATTCGAGTCAATATTAGGTTAATAAAAAATGTTTTAAAATTATAAATTATATTTTAATTATAAAATATATAATACAATATATAAGCCACCGTAATAGCCTAAATGTACAATACTTGACTAGGGAGGTCTAGCGCTCGACTCCCTTACAATGCATCATTGACCTAAAATAATAACAAATGAAGTATATGCAAGCTGGTTTGTCCAATATATACAGACTATTAATTTGACTTATTTATTCGATCTAAACATCATTATTATAAAAATAAATAAATTATTAATCGCTGAATTGTAATTATTAATTGACAAAAAAGAAACCTAATGAACTATTACGAAAGTAATGAAACCAAACTTAGCCTAACATCAAACTAATCTAAAGTAAAAGTTTAGGCTTTACATCACCTCAAAACAAATTAAGAAAATGACAGTTTTAACTAGATTACCATAAATAATTAATACTCCAGGAAATTGTCAAAAACACCTCCTAAGTTTATAATATGCACAAATTGTCCCTCTAAATTTGAGTATCTATAAAAAACCCATTCTTTTGAATACAATGAATTTGAAACCCCCAAACATGTAACGGAGTTAGTTTTGAATTTTTTGGATGAAATTGTCCCTTGCATGGGAAGTTGTGGCAAGTGAGACATGATTTGACCATAATGCCCTCAGCTGTAATAATTTTTCCGCTTTGAAAGGAAATGGTTTCTTTTATCTTGGGTAATCCCGAGAGAATACCATTACTGGCACCGGTTATTTTCTCTCTTCATCTCTTCAGCTTTTCCCTTTCTAAAGTTGTCATTGCATGGACATCTTCTGTAGGACCGGACTACTGTCTCGAAGGAGAACTCTTGCTTAACTCTTCGGCATTTCATTAGTTTGCGCTCTAAAGTATTGAGACAAGGTGGACGCCATTGAAGATGTTGTGCAGTTTCCTTTAGTTTTTACATTATGTGGGTTTTTTTTCGGTTTGATTTGTAATGTATTCTGTTAGAAAGAGAGATTTTTCGGTTTTATGGTGTGATTATTGGATGATCTTATAGTTTGTAGGGAGATTTTTCTGTTAAGGTTTTGTTTTGTTTTTCATTTTCATTTGTGTACACGATCGAAAGCGATAATGTTGTGCTGAAGGAGATTTTTCTATTATTTTGCAATCTTATTGTGTTGTGTAATATTTATAATATATGTTTCCCCTTTAATTTGATATGGTTGCAGTATGTAGTGTTTAATAGTATTAGTGTAAAAAATGAGGTTGAGTTTTTCGTTTAAAAACATAGCTTTCCGTTTAAGAGTTATGAATAGATTTTTCGATTGTTATGCAATCTCACATGTGTGCGTTCTTCATTGTGTTGTGTAGTGTTTATAATGTATGTTTCCCCTTTAATTTGATATGATTGCATTATGGAGTGTTTAATAGTATTAGTTTAAGAAATGAGAATCCATTTAAGTTGTCAGTTTTCTGTTTAAAACATAGCTTTCCGTTTAAGAGTTCTAAATACTGCTTAATGTATTGCTATTGTCATAGGCTTGTGATTATGGCGGTCAACCTAGTTAATGGGCGATGCTACTTGACACAAGTAGTGGAGCCTATAGGTGAAGTGAAAGTACACATGAGTGGATAACACTGGGAGATCATCCGAAGAACACCGTTTGTAATACTCATTGAACTTGATCCTGTATTGCAAGAAAGGGCCCTTTTTGATTCTATGTTGCAAAGGTATGATGACTGCACCAATAAATTCAAGATCGGGGCAAGCTTGCTGAGTTTCATGCTTGAAGATGTGGCTCTCATTCTTGGTCTATGATTTGATGGAGACGTAGTCGTATTTCAGAAGAAGAAAACACATTTATCTTTTGAAGACAAGTATTTATCGAAAACCTACGAAAGACAAAGACTCCATTATGAGAACACTTGACCAAATTGTTCGGCAGAGGAAAAAAGAAGAAAAATTTGTAAAACTCCTTATGGTGTACCTCATGGGTACTATCCTCTTCCCAAACACCTCATGCTCGATTCTGAATTGGATCATTGATTACGTAGATAACCTACCTGGCATGGGACAATATGCATGAGCGCAGACGACGTATAAGTGGCTTATGGAGGACATTCCACAAACGGCCGCTCAAGTACAAGTAAGATGCGCTGGGAAGAAGACTAACATAGGGTACCTTAAAGGTTGCGCAGTCGCATTGAACATATGGTTTTATGAGCTCAACGACACCGGCAAGAACCTACGTTGTTGCAAGACCCCAAGATACTGTGTTATGATGAAAATAGTTATTGGAAGTAAGCGTCGATATGACGGATGTTGTCATCTCTCGAAAGAAAGGAGGTAATTAATCGTGAACACTGTGTGTTACAATTTCACATTTTACGTTAGCAATAGTCTGGAGTGACATTTTTGTGTAGAAAACTTTGTTTCTTTATAAGTATACTTGTTATCGTTTAACAGTAGCATGTTCTGTTTAAGAAATTGTTTTATTGTTTAACAATGTTAGTTATTGTTTAAGTTTACTAGTTACTGTTTAAAAATATTCTTTTAGTGTTTAACAACATTGGTTATTGTTAAAATTGGGAGGTTTCACTGAGATTGTGTTGTTTACAAATGTTAGTTTCTTGAATTGGTCACCGCAAATACAGATGAAGAAGTCCTTGTTCGGGCCACCTGCCGTGGAGTTGATATTGCTCCCACACCACTGCCCTGTAGGAAAGATTAGAGGCCAACCTCTTCAAGGCCGTTTGATGCCGTTCCCCTTCTTCCAGCCCAACCAGCGCACGTACTTCTCGTCGTCGGACAATCCCTCCTGCCCCCCTTCCCTGAGGTTAACAGCCGATGATGTCACTACACGGTTGTTGTAGGCGTGCGAAATACTGACGAAAGAGTTCCCCCGGCTTGTTTCTTGTGTCGAGGTGTTGGAAGGACGTTCATAGTTGAATACTATATCTCTACCAACAAATGAACTATCCGGCACCGACGCTATTAGTTATAGCCCTAATGCTACCGACGTAGCCTCGACATTTGCCGACGATGATGTAATTGGGAAGGCCATCCGAAGACGCCTGCGTTGGAAGAGGATTGCTACGAGAAGAAAATCAACAATATCTCTCCCTTCACCGGCTGACGTTGAAACAACAATAGCACCACTCAAGGTTGATTGACCAGATACAAGGGATGTGTCTGAGGAAATTGCCCCAACAATAGCTCCACCTGTAGTAAACCAACCTCCAAAGGATGTGTCTCCAGTTGATGATGTCGTCATGGCCGATGTTGATAGGATCATTGAATCTCTTGCCAATAAAATCCCTATCTCAGAGGAACTGGCAGAAGATAATGGCGCATCGAAGGAAGACACAATCCCGCAACAACACAAAGTAGCAAGTACTAGCGGTGAACCATTGTTGGACCAATAGGAAACAACTTGTGCACCAAGCATAGAACACCAACAACCGTCAACAACATCGCCAAAAGGACCGTTATTGAGAGTCATAGATATCTCGGCTATTCCTGGTGATGAACCCTCTAGTGATAACTCAAAACCGAAGGATGCTGCTAATGAAAGGTAAGGAAAAGCCAATGAAGAAACAACAATTACTGACGTGGACAGTACAATCCTTGCCAAACAACAGTATGATGATGTGCGGAAGAATTTTCTTCCCAAGACCAAAGATACGCCAGATACATGTGCCTTGACAAATTCGAGCAGGAGATAATAAGGATCTTCCTGAACTGCTAGATAGACTCGTAAGTATGAAGTATTTATGTTATAATTTAAATATATATATATGTTACGATTTAAGAGAAGTAGTTTCCGCTTAAATATTTATGTTATCATTTAAATATATATGTTACCATTTAACAGTATTAGTTTCCATTTAAATATCTATGTTTTCATTTAAATATTTGTAGTTTCCGATTAAGTATTTATGTTGTCATTTAAATATATGTGTTACCATTTAACATCAGGACTATCGTCTAGAAGAATGATTGTGTTAACACAACACGAGCCAGCCTGTTCACAATGCTGGACAGGAAGGAAATGGATACAGAAGATGTCATGGATGCATTTGTGTGCATAATTACGAAGTCACTGAAGAGAGTACCATATCTGTATAAGAAGCGCATTTCCACATCGTATTAAGGAGTATGACAGAGACGCCATCGACATGGTAAATTACATGCTAAATAGAGCACACACATGTAGTTTCGTAATCAGAATTCTTACTTGAAAATGTCTTTCTTGAGAGCGAAAACTATTCGACAATTTGTGGAGATGGAGTTCGACGAGACGGCGATGACCTCGTACCCCTTATTTCACGACATTGACACTCTAAGACAAAAACGAGGAAGTTTCGACTATGCAGTATATGTCATATGGTTTATTGAACAAATACTTGACGATGAAAAGCTACAGCTACTGCATACTGACGCCCCATATTTAAGACTAAAGCATGTCGCACGCATACTTATAGAAGAGAGCTTAGGCGGCATTAGTAAAAAAGCCTATACATCACCTGGGGGACAAAAACATTAAGCTTGTTTTTAATGTACTCTCATGCTAACTTATTCTTTTCCACTAACTTAATAATATTTAAATAAAATATTAAATTTAGAATCCGTTTCTAGTCCCTTTTTATTAGAAACGGATTAGAAACGGATATTTTCTAATATTTAAATAAAATATTAATTTTTAGATCCGTTTCTAGTCCTTTTCTATTAGAAATGGATTAGGAAAGGATATTTTCTAATATTTAATAATATTTAAATAAAATATTAATTTTTAGATCCGTTTCTAGTCCCTTTCTATTAGAAACGGATAAAAAATGGATATTTTTCTAATATTTTCTAATATTTAAATAAAATATTATTTTTTAGATCCATTTCTAGTCCCTTTTTATTAGAAACGGATTAAAAACAAATATTTTCAAATATTTAATAATATTTAAGTAAAATATTAATATTTTGATCCGTTTCTAGTCCCTTTCTATTAGAAACAGATTTGGAACAGATATTTTCAAATATTTAAATAAATAATATTTTAGATTGCCCGTTTGTAAGCCGTTGTTATTTAGATTATATTTAAAACGATTGTTTGTCCGTTGTTAATTGGTTACAGGTAGAAACGAAATAAATTCCGTTTGTAATATTTCATTTTTAAATAGTAACTTTCTTGTAGTGGACCATCCTAATAGAATTCCAACTTTTATTGTTTACTCCCTTCGTTCTTTTTTACTTATCATGTTTTAGGGCTTTTCTCTGTTAATTTTTACTTGTCAATTTAGAAATTCTGTACAATATTAAATATCAATTTTTTTTTTCAAATTTATTCTTTATATTTAATATACTTCTACAACTTCTAATAAATTATATTTAACTATACATTTTTCAAAGCATATTCTATATAAGGTTAATATTAATATGTTAATATAATTTTTATAAATTTTAAGTAACCAATTAATTTCAACTAATTTCTTTAATTGGTATAAATTAAATAAATATGATAAATAAAAGAAAACAAAAGAGTATTTTATAAAAATGGAGACTTAAAAGACTGTATTCGCCATTTCCATGTGTTGGTTGTCATGGGAAATGTAAATGAAAGTGGATATAAAGTCATCACTTCCTGAAATTTTATATAACTTAATATTGATAAGTTTGAGTTTAAGTTTGACGTGTCATATGCTTTTCATTACAACCAATTTAAAAATTCCATCTTGATTTTACAAATAATTTTGATTTTTATTTTTCGATATCCATTAGAGCATGTTTGACAAATTTTAATAAAATTATTTAATCCTCACCATAAACAATTTTTCCTTTAAACGCAAAGTAATAATCTAATAATTAATTCCCAGGAGGAGGCGTATGTACATGACAATTCCGTATTTAAAGGGTTCCAACTATTTAAGTGCTTTGAGTACATCTTTAAAATAAAACAAACAAACAAACATGAGAATCATGAACACCTTTTCTTTATTTTTATGAGTGAATAAATAATGTTGATGTACATATGATTGTTCTGGCTACGATTAAATCCAAATACAATGAATAGTAACAAGTGGAGTTTTCCCTTCTCAAGCTTTGCCATGGCCATTTAAAGTACATTATGCACTCCTAAAAATCATTATTGCTCCCTGAGCTTTACTGTTGTTCAGAATTATATACTAACTGTTTTGTGTGCAATATTTCCTGCTTACGAAATTATTTGTATTTTTTGATTTATATATATATATATTTTTTTTATGTTTTCATAGAGTTGTATACGGTTGATTTTACTGTCCATGTGGTTGCAGAATCATAAATTGATAGTGTTGTATGCAATATTTTATGTTTTACCGAATTGTTTATTTATATTTTTATCTTTATTTTTATTTTTGTTTCATTAATTGGGAGTGCAATCAGAAGCGCTGGTGAGTATTATTATTAAGAAGCCTTTTATAGTATTGGTGGCAGATTCTTTTCCAGAAAAATTTTCTTTTGAGAATCAAATGTCAGCTGTAGTGTTTTGGAGAGATAACATCATAAGCCTTTCTGTCTTTAGCTTCCTTTGTTTTCTATGATATGTCCATGTTTTCTTTCAAGAATCAAAAGCACCATTTCTGCACACTTTTGCAAGTCAAGCATGCTCTTCAGTAAGTATGAAACTTTCTTTGTTCTATGAAAGCTTAATCTAAGTATCAGCAGAACAAAACATTGACAAAAAGCAAAGCTACTGTTATTTTAACAACAAATTTCAGAACTGACATATAATTAAAGACTATAAAAAAAGAGTTCATGCAAACTATTTTGAGTTTTGACAATAGTGAGTTTTCTCCCTTCATCCACAACACATTAATACTCCGAAGAATTGATGAGAAACAGTCACAGATGTGAGAGAGAAAGAAGGCGTTCGATGAAATGTGCAGTGCAATCCAAGTGTTTGATGAAATGCCCTGAGTTATTCTCACACTTGGTGAATGGGTCAAACAGACAGAATGAGAAGAAAAGTTTTTCAGGAGCCAATAAAAAAAAGCACTAGCATTAGCTTTTATAATATTCTATTACAACCCAGTAGTCAAAACATAAGGACCCATTTGGATGGGGGTGATGGAGCCCTAGGTATGGGAAACATTACTCCCATCTATCTATACCCATGTTTGGGTACCTCTAGGCATGTTTAGAATTCCAAGGAGAAGGCCTGGGGTCAACTAGCTCTTGTCATTACACCACAAATTGGGGGTAATACTTGGATTGAGGTGGGAATTGACAATTTTAGCCTCTTTGCTTTATCATCCATCTTGTGTATTACATATAAAATATTTAATTATAATAATAATAATTTCATATGAGTAATAATTTTAACTATTGATAGACAATATTAAACATAATTTCAACAATAATAAAATTGTAAAATAATTAATTCTAATAATTATTTACTCTAAATAATTAATATTAAAGTAAATATTGATAAAAAAAAATTATTTATTTTAAATAATTAATTATAAAAATTTATAAAATATAAATATTTATTTATATGTACTTATTAATATATAAGTTTTCATTACTTATATTGAGAGCATTAAAGTAATTTACATACAATTCTCTATCCCACTTTTTTCATTCCCAATATTTTATTCTTTCTAACCAAATAACTTTTTCATTCCCATTCCCATTCCCATTCCCATTCCCATTACTATTACTATTCATATTCCGTGATCCAAACGGACCCTAACTCCCATTGGTTACCACCAAATCCAGCTTTCCATTGGTCACTTTAAAATCCTTAAAGTGATCCAGCATTGGATGTTCACTAACACCCGGAGATTGACTAATATAATTTTATTTCTTCAAAAACTCTTCAACTACTTCAACTGCCATTCAGTCAAAACACAATGCTATTCTCCTTACTTCTTTTGAGAAGCATCTTAGACCGGAACAGTGCCATCCCGGCACCCATGCCCTCCGTCCTTCTCCGCACCATGCCCCTTTTCCATCCTGGTCAAGCCGTGATCTTCCACTCCATGTGTGCCCACGTTCACCACCTACTGGTCATCTTCAATCATCTCTTCAACAAAATTCAATAAAATTCTGGACCAAACTAAATCTATGGAAAAAAACTTTGTTGCAGGTGGATTCTGTACAGGAAGGGTCAGATTCTTATTCCATTTTTCCATCTGCACAAACAAAAGATATATATTCAAAATCAAAAGATGCTTTAGCATGTCGAGAACAGAAAGATGCACTACACTATTTTTGGGCTTTAGAGGCAGTTAAATAGAGGGGTTTTAAAAAACCACCTCTATAATAAAATAGAATATTTTTTTTTTCATGTTTTTAGAGCTGGTTTAATTAAACCCCTCTACATTAATCTTGTTTTAAAAACTAATAAAAAAACCCCTCTTTCTCTCTCTCTATCTCTTCTCTCCTCTTCATGTCCGGTTCCCCAAACCCTCTCCCCCTCTTCGAGCCACCCTCAAACCCCAGCCTCAGGACCCTCATCCCCTCCTCCACAACGGCAGCTGCTCTCATCCTCGTTGCCCTCTTTGGACGCCTTCTCAAGCCAGCCCTCATTGTCATCCTCGTCTCTCAGTCCGAGACCCTCCCGGAATACCTCACCGACGATGAGAAAGTCCGCACACTTGTAGACCACCTCACCTCTAATCTAGACGACATCAAGGCGCTCCGATCCCTACTTGAGCTCAAAGTGAAGACCAATCCACTCCCCGACGCTATTGCCATCATCGACCACCTCATTGCTCTAGAATTTGACGACAAGGACCTTCCCCTCCTCGGTCTCTTCTCTCTTCTCCTCCCCTTTCTTCTTACTCTTCCAAAGATGTTTAGATCCTTGTCTATTGGTAGTCTACTACAAATCATTCTCTGATATGCACTTTTTTCTATTGAGATATCAATGCTCTTGAAGTGAACACTCCTGGAGCAATGCATAATCCGTTGAAATACATTAACAAATTAGTGACAATGGAGTGTGTGGGCAATGTTCTCTTTAATGCATACATCAGTTACAATTGACTTGTGAGGAAATGTTTTCTGAGTTTTGGAGCAAATTGGTGAAGCTTTGGATTGAGTATCTTATTTTCATGGTTCTCTTTTGCAACATTATAATTTTCAACAATTCTTTTCATATATATGATTGAAGGAGATGATTTTAATCTGAAAAAGTTTTTTGCGCCAAATTATATTTTGTGATTGACATCTGCTACCTTTACTTAATGAGAGTAATCTTCCAAACATTGAACTAACCAGATTATTATGATGTTTTTAGCATACAAGGTAGAATTACTATTGTAGATTACATCAAATAACATGCTTATCCTTGCGTATGCATCTATGTACTTCATTTATAGGATATTCCAATATCGGTATATCTATAATTTTAGTAGAATATGAAACATTGTGACTGTTAATATATTACTTTTGTAGGTAGCTTGGAAGAGGCGGTTTTAGAAAAACCGGATCCATAGTTGATGTCCAAGATTATATATATCGTTTAGAGCCGGTTTAAATCAACCGCATGTAAATTCTATAGTTAACTTTGAAAAATCTCTATCTCTCAAGGATAAGCTCAGGCGGGCCAAGGCCTTCACATCACTGCCTCTGTGGGAGCTGTAGAGATGCCGATCATTGCAGTATCCGGCAACAAGAGGTGCTTCGACTCATTCATAACTTTTGGTAAATCTCAGTTTCGAAGAGAATGTGCGAGGGAGAGAGCGAAAGAGGTGAGCGTTCTTTGATTTTGTTTCGATTTTTTTTTGAAATTTGTATGAATTAAAGCTTGTTGGTTGTGATTACTACTGAATTTCATATGATATTAGGGTTTTAATTTGTTGAAATTTTGTTCAGATTGGTTAGATTGTGTTTCTAGGGAACTTTTTTTTTGGGTTTTGGATTGCTGTAGTTTTGCTTCGATGATTTTTGAGTTTTGAGTCTCTTTTGTTGTGATTATTTTGGTTTTGATATGGGATTGGGGTTTAATAGTATGAATTTCTTTTCGATGGTTGGATTCCTTTTTTTCTAGGGATTTTGGTTAGTTTGCATTGCAAGAACGAGTGTAGTTTGATTTTTTAGACTTGTTTTGTGTTTTGAATGTGATTAGTGTTTTGATTTATTGAATTTGTGTGTTGATGGGCTAGACTCATTTTTTCTATGTTTCCGATCTAGGGAGATGTTTAGCATTCTTTATTTGACTTTGTTTCATTTTTTTTTGTAGTTTGGTTTGACTTTATAAGCTATTTCAGTGTGATTACTTTCATATTGTTTCGGATCAGGACTTTAATCTCTTGAATTGTTGTCATGATGAATTGGATTACTAGTTATACTAGCCACAAGGTTATGTTAAAAGGAGATGCATATAATATTTTAATTAAACTTAAGTAAATTTAGTTTGAGAAGCCAATCACCAAGGTTAAAAAATAACCTTACATCTTTATGTTCGAGATAAGTCTTTTATAAGATTATGACTTAGAGTTAGAGATGAATTATCTTTATTCCTATAGGTGGTGTTTGGTTATGGGATAACCTTGGTTATCATAATTTATTTCCCCAACTCTAATTGAATACCTTGCTAGTATAATTTTGAGTTTAATAATAACTTTGCTTTCAGGATTTAATTGATAAAATAAAGTATATTTATCAATTAATATTAAAGAGTAACTAATAAACACCCTGCATTAGTTAGAAAATATAGCTTTAATTTAAATATATATTGTGATTAGTATTAATTAAACCAAAATTTGGCCCAAAGCAAATCCAATTTAATATAAAACTTTTCCTTCCAAAACAAATTCGAACAACCAACTTAATTTAACATATTCCAAACCCAACCAGACATGATATTTATTAACATTTTGACATTTATAAATAGCATGCATATGAAGCTTCGACTCATAAATAAAAATACTATTGGTGTTGTTGAAACTGAATCAGCATACCATAAGCATGAATTACTAATAGGTTGATCTGTAAACTCTCTTGTATCTCATTTCTTGCAACCCATCATTCATGTAGAGGGGACTTTACACTAAACAATTTTCAAGATGGTGTCCTGTCATCTGCTTTCATTGTTTGGCTTTTGGTAGCTTTTCCGATATTTGCATCCTTATCAAAGAGGTTTGCACTATGTAAAACCTATACTCTCTGATCTGTTATTTTAATTGCACTGATATATCATTATTGTCTGACATGCACATTTAAAAGTTTGCCTTTTCTTGATATCCTGCAGAAAGAGGAATTTTCACGTCTTCTTTTAGAATAAGATGTTGAACAACAATAGAACAAAATAGTTTTTATTTTATTACATAAGGATGCTTCATTGAATAACTAGATGATGGAGTGCCTGATGCAAAAAACTTTAGCACACTATAGCTACTGATAATGACCTAGCTGTTATCTTAGGTTCATTGGTGTTGGTGAGGCTTCATTCATAAATCTTGCAGCTCCCTTCATTGATGATAATGCCCCAGCAACTCAGGTCTGATTTTACTTTGTATCTTTTATAGTTAAAGATGAATGAAGTATGGTTATCAATTGTATGCTTTTACCTTTCTTATGTACCTCCATAGCTAAAAGAAAATACTGTTCATGCATGTGGCTTGCATTGACCTCTTTCATATGTTCAATCTTTCTATATTTTGACAATGAATAGTGCAGGAACTTGTGATAATCTAGCTAACACAGGAATTATAATGGAGTGAGCAACTTTACTTTCAGTGTAAAATAATGTTGGTTTTGTTGACATTCATGATATAAAAGCTAGTGCATGAGTTGTTAGATTGAGAAGAAAGGGTCTATTTTTGTGCTTGACTTCTGCAACTACTAGGTTGGAGAAATTAAGTGAAAAAATAGACTTATTTTGATGATTACAAAATACATAAGAGGTACTAAGTTTCTTTTATGGTGTACTTACAAAATACATTATCCTTGTGATGATCATAATTTGCCAATCCGTCATGAAAATGAAGTTATAATAATACATGATTATTTCCAAGATTTATTTGCAGCTTAAAAGTTTTTTTTTAATGATTGTGAACAAGTTTTGTGAGGTGGTTATAATTAAGTGTTAAATTATTGAGGTGGTAAAATATTATAAATTTCAGAAGCGGTTATAATTGTCTCTAAAGGTATTGGTAGTATTTAACATTATTAATTTTTGAGGTGGTTATAACCACCTCTAAAGATATAAGTAGTATTTAAACATTTTAAGAGTAGAGGCGGTTATAACCGCCTCTAAAGGTGTGAGTAGTATTTAAACATTTTAAGAGTAGAGGCGGTTATAACCGCCTCTAAAGGTGTGGGTAGTATTTAAACATTTGAGGCTGTAGAGGCAGTTATAACCGCCTCTAAAGGTATGAGTAGTATTTAAACATTTGAGGCAGTAGAGGTGGTTATAACCGCCTCTAAAGGTATGACTAGTATTTAAACAATACTAATTTTTATAGAGGCGGTTCTAACCGCCTCAAAATTAATTACTAGAAACCGCTTCTATAGATAAAAGTTACCTCAACGGTTGCTATAAACCGGCTCTAAAGTATAGAACCGGCTTTATACGAGGCAGTTTAGGGGTGAAAAAACCAACACTAAATCTATAGAGGCAGTTAAAACCACCTCTATAGGGTATAAAAACCTCTTCTAAAACTTTTTTTTTGTAGTGATTGTTCACTAAATATATGAGTATGACTAAAAGAAATCTTTAGATGAAGCTTGCCTAAATTTATATTGTATGTATTCTTTTATTTATTTTATTTTATATCATTATTAAGACTATTTCAAACTTTCAAATTAACAAACAAAAATGAATTTGGTTGAAACTTACATAGAACTTGCATTATTAAACTAAAATTAGCATGCTTTGTAGCTAGCAATCACTTCAAGCAGAAATATAAAATTTCTCTACCTCAAAAGATGATCTATGAAGGAAACCAATATGAGGAACCAATTTACTTCTCTGTAGCATCTCTTTTCTAATCTTGTCAAATTAAATGTTCTCTCTATAGTTTGTACTATACTTGTTATAAAAAAATAACTGCAGTGGCTTAAATAGAGAAAAAAAAATTCACTAAAATGAAAGCACAAGATAACTAAAAATAATACACACAGTAAAACAATATGGTCAAATTTATTTATCCAGGACACATTGGTTTTCATAAGTGGTAGAGCCGGAAATTGTAGAACGGGGTGGGCGAACTATAAACTAAAAATATTTGATTAACAAAATTTTATTAATTAAAATTCAAAATAAAACAATAAGCATGATATTTAAAATACAAAATAAAATACCTCAAAATTAATAATAAATAATAGAAAATATATAGGTAAGTATATTACTACGAGTCTACGTCTAATTCCTGAAGATCCATTTTTTCATGCACAACTCTATTTGTCCACGTGTAAGACAAGTGATGAGTCCATATGAATTGAACATGATCCCGATGCATGCCAACAAACACTACAAGAAAATTGTAGTTTACAAACAACATTTTTTGTTTTCAATCCATTGCTAATTCATTTTAGAAAAAATATTAGAAACAAAATTTTTCAGATTCTAAAAAGCATGTTTCTAATTTTTGAAAATAGCAACGGAAAGTATTATGTTTCAAATTCATTGCTAAATTCTGTAACAGAAATTATTTTGTTGCCAATCCATTTCAGACTTTAGCAATGGATTTGCAACAGAATTTATCTATTCCAAAATACATAAACAGATTTGAAACGGAAAATAGTTTGTTTTAAATTTATTTTTTTATTAGAAAAAATGATTCCGTTGCAAATCCATTGATAAAATTAAAATATATATAAGTAATTATATTTTTTTTAAAAAATAATCTATTTCAAATCCGTTGGTAATATGTTTCTAAAGGTCTAATTAAAAAAAAATACCATATTTATTTTGATAATTCATATAACTTATACATGTTATAACAAATTTGTTCAACTAATACAGCTGACAAATAATGATTTCATTATTTCATGTAGATGATAGATGTCCAAAAACATTTGTTTAACAAAAAAAAAAAATGCTAACAAATAACAAATAAACTACAACTCATCTAGGTGATCAATATCATGATCATCACTAGCTGGCTTTGAGTCCGGAGTAAACTGTGAGTGCTGAAGGATCTTAGCCTTGAACTAAATCATCATATCCTGCATCTGACGCATCATCTGGTTAGGATACCGATCTCTCTCCTTCCTCATCTCGTGCAGACTTTCCTGAAGCTCCTTGTAATTATCCTTCATCTTGTGTAGACTCTCCTGAAGCTCTCTTTTATTATCTTGTAGCTGATCAACAGTTTCACACATCTTTTTAATCTTAGCATGTATCTCCTTAGATGATGTACCTATAGATGAAAAGCAAATCAACAATTTCACATGCTTGTCTAATATTAGCCTGCAAGTCCTTAGATGATGTATCTTTAGATGGGCTTTGTGATAACTGAGGATAGAAAATAGATTCTTAGGAGCCCACTCCATAACCCGACGTTTCTTTTCCCCTCCCACAGCTTGAAGGAATATAGTTGCTTTGTCCTCAATAGAAGGCTCATTATCCTCTTCTTTTGTTTGAGATGCCTGATCCACAAGGTCCATATAAAGATCCTGCTATGATAAATTTGAGAAGTCAAATATTGTGGTAAACACAATTGAATAAAAACTCATGAAATGTAAACAAAGTATATAACTTAAATATATATAAATAAATTACTCATCTATAACTCAAATTCACAAAAAGAGATTATTGATCTAATTACCTTAATGGCCTGAGCTCTTGCATCAATAAGCTCATAGGTACTTTTCTTTGTATGAGTCATTTCGAAAAGCTCATATGGAAGAGGGTCACAACCAAGCCTCAATTGCTACAATAATATAACAATTTGTATTAAGTTAAAATTAATATTAGGAAAAATGTGGAGAATAAAGTTACATTTATATAAATAGAAATGCATTATCAATTTATATGCATGACATATGTGGAAAATGGAGACTCCTGAGTACCGGTAAAACATTATTCAGGTCCTTTAGCCTTAGAAAGATGGCTTGTAGAAAATTTCAGGCTTTGAGCCTTAAATTCCGGGAATTCTATGCTTCATTCAATATTTGCCACGTAGTGTTAGTTACGTGCATGGATTTTCATTTTCATTTTCTAAAGACACATCAATGATTTATGACGTTTCGTAGCTTTACGTTACCATGCCATCTTGATAATGGATGAAATTGACTCAAACCAGATGAAGTGTTTTAGTAGTTTAACATGAAAAAGAATACATATTATATTTAGGCTATATATTTAAATAATTAACAAATGAGACGAATTCACATACTTAGATTCTACATTATTACTTTTTTACTTTGAAAATATTTCTAAGTTTGTTGATATCCTATAGGGAATTGTGTTCTCTTCTAGTTTGGCCTAACTAATTTTTTTAGTTGTCTAAATTGGCCATCAATAAGTGGTTGTGTTGCATAAAGGTATCATAAGAGTCACATGTAATCTATCATAAGAATTATACACCATCTTGTTTGGTCTTGAATGATAACCAAGGAATTTCACATCATCCATAATTTTGAAGGTTTGTTCCCACTTAATAAGTAGTTTTAAGATGAGATATTTTTGCCAAAAAGAATAGTGTATATCACCTATGAATTTTTATGAAAAAAATTAATTCAAAAAACATATGTAAAAAAACCATTTGATATCAATGACATATCCACATCAATGTGGAACCTTACATATATTAATCTAATTTAATGAAAGCAAAAGAAACAAAATTGATACATGCCAAAACAAACAACAAATAAACAACATCAATTTTCCATATTAACTAGTGGTCATTTAAAAAACTTAAATTCATTCTAGTAGAAGTCTTTCCTCTCTTTAGAAACATTCTTCCAACACTGACCATTCTCGTCCATTCTTTCCTTAATGATAGATGTGATCCGTCGAGCACAAACATCAGAAGGATACAAACTATAAATAAACAAAGACAATAACAACCAAATATAAAAGTTAATAACGATAAACAAAATAAATTACTTGCATCAGACAATTACACATAAAAATTAATTATATATATATATATATATATATATATATATATATATATATATATATATATATATATATTAATAGAGATTATGTGCCCAGAGGTGTAAAAGTCTTGCAAGCTTAATTTGTATCAGGTTTTCATCACCATCATCTCTGCTCATGTTTGATAAATTTTTGGCAATTGCTTATGTTTTTTTGTATATACATTAATATCTATACATGGTCACATTCGATTATCATTGCTTGAATTGGTTATTTATATAATTACATGGAAATTAAATTGATATGAGTTTGCAATTAGATGTGTTGGGAGGGAGACATTAGACAGTGAGTAATAATGAGCAATTTAGCTTACCTTTCTAAAGAGAGGAATAATAAGTAGAATTAATTCTTAGAACTATCAGTTCAATTGGGATGGGACACATCAAAATTTCCTAGAATGATATTGTATATAGTAATATTCCTACGCCCATATGTTGTTCAAATAATATTTTTACTATCAGTGTAATATTTTTACTATTATGAATAGTAAGATTATATAGTTTTATACTTTATCCTCATAACCTATTTTGTTCATGCTTCAGGTGCACAAAACTTGTGTAGAAAGAGAAAATCTTGATATGTTATCAACCATTTCTTCCCTGGCTATATGCTTCATTTCAGGTTTGTTATCCCATTGTTATTTTTTATGAAAACTATCCTAATTTGCTAAATCAGTTGTCTATACTTGAACTATTTAGTGTGATTTACTTAGTTTTTCCTTGCTACATATAAGGCTTCTAATATAGGTCCAGTCGTAAGACATTAAGCTGCAATATAGCATATCTTTTATGCGAACTTCACTTTAGCGTAAATTTTTTTTTTTCTATCAAGGTTATATCCCATTGTTATTTTTTTATGAAAACCATCCTAATTTGCTAAATCAGTTTCAGATACTTGAACTATTTAGTGTGATTTACTTTGTTTTAATTTTGCCTTCTTTCCCCTCAATTCAAATTAATGATGTGTCATAATTTTGGAGTTATTTCAATGGTAACTTTCATTCTTAAGCCATGCAATATCACCTGAACTACTCCATCTATGATATAAAAAAGAATTAGGTGATTATTATTTTAATCTTTTTGTTTTCCCATCCAATCCATTTGCTGCCAAGGTTAATTAAAAGCCCACTCTAACTTATTTTGCAGACAAAAACACATATTTGTCTAATTACTGGTTATTGCCTTGGAAGAGAGCTCTTCATACTAGATAGTCAGCCTCTATTGCCTCTCCCATTAGACCATTGCTATATCCTTTACAGCAATTCATTTGTCCAACTTTAACCTAATGATGCATATTTACCTAATCTTTTTTGTGATATCTTTGCCTATTACTATTTTAGTTGATATCATCAAGTTAGGATCTAATTTCTAGAATCCTTATATTTTTGAAAAAAAATATTATTATGTTGAGTAATACAAATTGTATATGTTGTAGCAAATTTTCTTATTGTTATTTTTACTAACTCATTTTTAATAATTACAGGGACAATGATGTTACTTTGATTTGGCTTCATCTCAAAACATTCAAGATGAATTGTTATGTATTAACTTTGGAATTCTTTTGCATTAACTTGTTCTCTATTGCAATTCCAATGCTATTAAATATTTTTTAAAATGTTAATGTGAATTCGACTCAAAGTATTTCTTTTATTTCAGGATGATGTTTGCTATTGTTATAAGTTTATTGAATTGAATTATGAAAATTATTATTTGCAAACTGTTACAGTAATAGATTTTATAATCATTGCAATAGGTACCAAAATTTTTTGCAATAGATGTTATAAACCACTACAATAGATATATTAACTGTTGTAATAAATATTACAAAACCATTGTAACAGATACTACGAAACTGTTACAATAAGTATTATAAATCGCTGCAATAGATGTTGTGAAACCGCTACATTATATGAAATAACCGTTGCAAAATAAACATACAGTATATGAAATAAGCCGCTGCAAAAATAAAAACAATTATAAAAATAATGACAATTGGAAACTTTTATGCAACAGCGTTAAACTGCTCCAATAGGAGGCATAAAATCTCTGCAATAAGCTATTACAACGGGAGCAGATGTAGCAGCTGCCAAACCACTACAATAGGTCTTATTCAGCAATTGTAAAGCTCTTGGCAGTAGTTCATGGTTATTGCAAATGAGCATTTATGCAGTAGTCAGTTTCGAGTTTGTGGGAAAATGTTGAATGGTCGTAGGTTACAAGAGATTTAAGTAGAACAACTTGAGATAAAAAAAAAAATCATTAAAAGCATTTAGACCAAGTAATCAATTAAAACTTGCTCAACTTTGGTCCAAATGATATTGTCCGGTGAGAACATAGCTATCACATAACCCAAAGTTCCAAATCAAGATTATTACCAAATGAAAAATTCAAATCATTCATAATAATGTTTGGAAGTTAAAATAATATTAAGTAATGGATTTTGCTGCTTTTGAGACATTACTACTTAAGGTGTTTTAGTACTCTCCTAATTGTGCATTTCAAGTAGAAGAACCAAAGTTAAGTCTCATCTACAAACATAAGCATGCAATTAAGCAATGGTCCATATAAAGATTTTTCTTCATTTCTTAGAAATCAAACAGAATCCCAACTTAATCTGTGTCAACATTAGTGCACATCTTATAGGAAGTGTCACCCATAACCAAATTATACATTATCAATAATTAGAAAAAAAATGTATCAATATTATAATGAATCATCCGTAACTACTAAAAAAAATATCATTACATTGAATCATTCTAACCTTTTCAATCATAATAAAAAAATAGAAATAATAAACCACAAACAACCAACATGTTGACATTCCCTGAGTCTTTTCCACTATCAACAAAATGAATGATTATAAGTAGTATAAAATACAATTTGATAAATTATCAGCCTACAAAATAAAGATCATGTGTGCTACCATCACCACTAATCAAGAAATAAATCATTAAATTGTACATCTAATATAATAGTAGAAACATTGAGTTTTAACCAAGTTCACCAAATAAAACATCAAAACACATCAAATTTTGCATAAGTAACCCATAAATAATGGAGTACTTTGGTTGAAATTTGGAAGAAATAGGCATGGGATTGAGACCATCACTTTTAATAGAACATGATTTACAAAGCAAAATCATTTGATATTCTCCAAATTAAAAAGAGATAAAATTTTAAAAGCACAAAATTTTTGGCCTTAGATAACATTCATCATTAAATCCTTCAAAGACACTTAAAAATCATTGTTTTGACAGCTAGATTCACAATAAAGAATAGCATAAATTATAATTGAGTTAGATCTAAGCATTTGAAATAGCACAAAATTGATGATTGAAGAATGAAAGTAGAATATTCAACATCTCAATATAAAATCCAACCAAAGAAATAGGCACAAAATAAGAACTAAAATCAAACATTAGTTGCAGAGAGATGGTGGCAAGTTCAACCCAATTACGCACTGAAAACAATCAAGAGACTTGAAAGAGACACTCACACTGTGCGCTTAAAATACTTGCAAAATATCCAATGACTTCACAGAGGAGCTCATCTGCAAGCTTTCCGTACTTAAGTGAGGAGCTCACGGGGTTAGAAACCCTTGAAATCAAGATCAGGAACTAGGGAGATGTAGAAGGAAGATGTGAGAATATTCAAGGACATCCGTCAGGAGCTTGCAGTACAAGCTTTAGAATGTAGAGTGAGATATGAGGAAGCAAAGGAGAAGGAGGTGAGAATACCTGAGGACTTTCGTGAACCCCTAGAACACAAGAAGTATGACTTTTGAGTGATTTCCATGAATAGTTTAATTTCTAGCGAAGTCCCACTTCTGGATTTTTTCCTGAAAAATAAAAACTTGGAAGTGAAGGCATTTCAGAAGTAAGACTTCCAATTTCTAGGCTAACGTCCATGAACCAAACATGTGGAAGTGCTCAGAAAACCCCTTGCATTACTTCCAAGCTCATTTCCACGAACCAAACATCCCTTAAAAGTATCATGTATTTTCAAATACTTAATGCGGTACATTTGGATGAAATTATTCATTTTTCATCATGTTTTGAAATACATATAATTTATTTTCATGTGGCTTGTCATATAGATAACACAGTATTCTACACCATCTTCTATTTTGATTTTTTAAGATGATATTAAACAACAATAAATTTCCAATATCATCAACTAAAAAAATCATTAATATATATATATATATATATATATGAAAAAGCTATTTTTGTATATAAATCCTTAAAATATTCATTTTTTGCAACGAGAAAGAAAATATCATAGTTTAATTTTCCTTTGGCTATTTCCATTTTTATATTAAAGTCATGATATAGAAGGAAAAAGAGCTGAATTTGCTATCATAGATTTATTACAATAGAGAAGAACAATTCACAAATTACATTTCAAGAATAATACGTGGATCCAAAGAAACTATTATATAAATATTGAGAACGAAAGGAGTGTTATTTTTGGTTTTATGGCATTTATTGAAGGCAAAAGGATTAATATACAATATTCTATATGTAAGCATTTAAAAGTAAGTAGCTATATGTTTGTATTGTCGGACATAATGTGATAATAAAGTGATTGGAGTTAATTTCTTAATTTTAGAGAAACTATTAGGTGATATTTCACCTATGTATTGTACCTTATGGGAGAGCATTAGTATGACTTGCTTCAACCACCTAACATAACTATTAGTTCAACCATCACACCAGATCCAAGATTTATACCACATTTTAACGTAATTAGTTAATGATTATATCTAAATCCTTAACCCAAAATTACATGAGAATGTTAATTACTTTATTAGTTAAATAGGATTGCATGGAAACACTTGATGGTACTCATGTCCACGCATCTATTCCAAGTGATAATATAACTCATTTTTTGTGGGAGAGTCCTACCAAAAATATGTAGTCAAGGTTGTTTTTGAATTAAAGTTTATATGTTTTTTGAGATGGCAAGTGTTTAATACATCATGCACTTGTCTTTTGGAATGTTTTTAAAAGAGAAAATGGACTTTTAGTACATTGAGGTATTAAATAATTTATATGAAAATTAAAATATTTAATTAGTTCAATTGTGGAATAAGTTGTAAATATATTATGTAGAAAATATTATCTTGTAGATGTCAGATATTGCACACAATTCAGTTTTATATCACCATTTTGTCGTGTTCAATATATCTCAAGGAACTTAGTGTTGTATATCATCAATTAGTAAGGAATTATTTAATTATTGACATTCTTCTTTACTGATTTTAGTGGAATTAGCATTTAGAACTTTAAAAAATCACTTCAAAGTTATCACTTCTAAACATTTTTTGCCATTTAAAATAAAAGTAAATATTGTGGTTGGATAATTTATTTTGCATAATTACATTTAAAAGATGTTAATGAGACTTACACTCCAAATCTTGAAGAATGAAAATTTAATGTCTGCAAGATTTGAGTGAAATAAAAAATCATGTAGAATGAAGAGAATAATTGACAATAGGTTGTAAGGAAAAAAAACTTTTAGGTGGTGTTTGTTTCAAGGGATTTGGAGTTGTCCCTTGCCTTTTAAAATTCAGGTGTTTGTTTTGAGGTATTTCATTTTTCATGTGTTTTTGAAATCCCATCAATGATGGTTGTTTTACGGTCAAAAGGACAGTAAAACAAAATCCAGGGCTTTCATTTGTATTGAAATCCCTCACATGATGAACACGTAAGGGGTTCATTACTTTGTTAGCGAAGGTGAGTGTAGCTCACCAATTTGGAGTTACAACAGCTTCGTTGGAGTCGCAACTCCTCATCACCGACACTTGAGCAACTCTCTTCTAGTTGCAGCTCCACAAATCTGACACCAGCACAGCTCCGTTCTTGTTACAGCTCCTCAACTAAGACGCTGGTGCAGGTCCGTCACTGTTTTCCCTTCTCCAAAATCTAGCCCCAACACCGGATTTGGTTGCTGTTTATGGTTGTGGTTTTGGGGGATTGAAGTTGGTTGGAGTTTTTGAGACAGATCTGGCTGTTTAAGCTTCCGTTCAGGTAAAAGTGAGATTTTTTTTTCCTTTTTTTCATGTGAATGTGAGTGTTTGGATTGTTTGGTTGTTTGGTTGATTTTGGTTGTTATTGGCTTTGATCTATTTCTTTTGTTAGCGAAGCTCGGGTTTTTGTGTTTGTAGATTTGAGATCTAAGAGATAGAGCTTTGATTTATATGTTGGATTAGTGTGTGTGTGTGTGTGTGTGTGATGTTGCTGCTACTGATTTGAGAGATAAATCATTGAAATGTTTCCTGATCTTCAGTTTTGTTTTGTTTTGGTTTGGTTTGTTTATTTGTTGTTTGTTTGTTTGTTTGTTTGTTTGTTTGTTTGTTTTTTTGTGTTGTGGCTTGAAGGGAGACTTATTATGAAGCTTTGACAAGAGATGATGTGAAAGTAATTGCTGTCACGGTAATTAGTTTTTTTGGGATTTGTTGATTTTTTTAGTAGATGTTTGAAGGATTTAATTTGGTTTTTAGTTTGGCTAGTGAGCAGGTGTTGGTCAGAGGTTTCAGCTGGGTTTATTATTAGTGCATTTGGTGAAATAGAAGAGGAAATGAGTAATGGTTTCTCTCCTTGCTTATAAATTCGTCCATGATTTTCTTTTTTGTCTTTGTTTTTGCCTACTAATTCAAAGTTTGTTTTTTTTTCAGCTGAGCAAAAAAAATTTAATTATGTCTCTATTGATATTGTCACAGAGACTTTGGAAGGTAGCTACCTTTTGTGTCTACTAATTTGATCTCCAGTCTAAGCATAACTGCCACTTTCCGGTATTGCTTCTCAAGTTAGGGTTTCTTCACTGATTATGTCTTGCTTGTGTTTATGTTTGCATTCCAAAATGGAAGATTTATTTCTTAGATGGAAGCGAATTACAATGAGTTTCAGTGTATTTACTGGTTTTATAAACTTAAGAAACAAATCCTGAGTTACATATGCTTGAAAAAAGGATTCACTAACCTTCATTATAAGATATAATGCAATTTCAACATCTGGATAATTTCATAGAACAAATGTGCTTGTCTTCAAGTGGGGTTTAGCTAGAGACACCGTGGATGTTTGTCACGCAATGATGATGTGAAGCGATATATATTTGTGAAATGTGAGCAACCAACGGATTGAACCATTAATCTCTCCTACTAGTAGGGCTGGCATATAGTGATATATTCAATAGCATGGCCCTGATTGTCATATTTAATTTATCAAAAAGAGAATGGACTATCATGCTTGACTCTACTTTAAAATACATTTAGACTCATGGACTTTTTGGATATAGTTGAATATTCAGAAATTGCAGACCAGCCTTGTTCTTTCTCCATGTGTGTGTAGCAATTTGAAAATTTTCTATTAATTTATTTGTGTAATCTTACCATGATTGGCTTAGGTGCTAGCTAGAGTCCTATACTATGAAAATTACATTATTGTGCTTATAACAATTCCATAATCCTTCAATAAGGTCCCTATATTCTTTCTGAAGTCATTGAGAAAGACTTATCATCATGGGATATTCTCATCTTAATATTCACTAGTTACTCATTTGCTTCTCCTTTTAAAATCTTTTGTAATTGTATTCAATTTCAGCATTCCTGCTTGAAGGTTTGCAGAGATAGTTGGGATATGGAAAGAACGGAGAGCCTGCCATGTTATTGGCAATTTGAGCACTAGATTAGTTGCAAGTACTTAAAGGGTGATCTTATTTTGATGGTTTAGTTAAATATGGACTTGGTTTGATCCTTGCACTCTAATTCAAGGTTTTGCTTTTGCCTTTGCTTTTAATGGTTCTGTTAAATATGGACTTGGTTTTGATGGTTTTCCTTTGCCTTTGCTTTTACCTTCTAATTCAAGGTTTTTTTTTTCAGCTGAGCAAACAAATGTTGGTTATATCTCTATTGATATTGGAAGGTATTGGCCTTTTGTATATACTGATTTGATCACCAACCCAAGCATAACCACCACTTTACAGTATTGATTCTCAGGTTGGTGTTTCTTCATTGATTATGTCTTACTTGTGTCTATGTTGCCTATTATTACTTAAACTAGTCTTGCATGGTCAGCATTTTGTTGGCGAAATATTCCAATATCAAACTGAATTTGCATTTTGTGTAATATTTTTTTTTGTTTTATACTCTTTGGAAGTATGTGGTGGTTTGATTCATGCAAAATGCGTGATGAACTGATATATGTGTGTATGATTGATCAATTAAACAACATTTAGATGGTTGATCAATTAATAGGAAAACAAAATATTGTGGGATGAACTGACAGAAGTAGAGACCTGAACAACATCTCTGTTTGTATGTTTGGTACTATTGTAAACAACATTTAGACGCCTAAAACCACATATGTGTGGGGATATATTTGCTTGTTCATATGTATTTGTTTATTTTGTGAGTTATAGAAGTGGGTAGAAAGTATTAATCTTGGGAAAGAAAAGAGGACACGGAGGAAGTTAAATTGTTCTAAATTATTACTATTTAGGAAGTGGGTGGGATAAGTCTTGTTCCACTTTCCTGAAGTCCCTTTGCTCTTATTTTCTTAATTAGAAATAAATAGATGAACTCTTACAAATGCAATTGAGGGTGCAATTAGATTAGATCAAGGTAAAAGAAATTACAAGGAGAAAGCAAAGTAAGAACCTATCAATACAAAATTCTTGTATTGTTTTTTTTTTTTTTTCAACTTTTCATCCACTCTTCAGCCAAGCAAACTGTAATAGCATAATCTCAAATTTTTTTAATTTGATATTAAATTGATAAATCATTGAGTATATTATGAACATATATTTGTAGGTTAATTTATTTAATACAATTAAGTTTGAGATTATTTTGTATGGCATTTTTGGTTTATGTATCTCGATTTAAAGCACACAATGTCATGAACTACTTTGCATGTTTTATTTTAATATCTTGTAGATGGTTGGGCATAACATAGAGGATAACTTTTATGATGCTCACATTACAATCCTTGACACTGCTTTTGCTGTCACATTACTTTTGCTTAGTAAATGATGAAAACTCTATAGAGAGCCCTCTCATGGTCAGTTAGAAATTAGAGAACAATATTTATCGAGATTAATAGATGGAAATGACACAACTAGTATCAATATGGTACATATGAACAAATCAACCTTCTTTAATCTTTGCTTGGTAATGAGACCAAAGGGCCTTAGGAGAGACACGTTGAACATCACTATTGAAGAGAAACTACTAATGTTCCTCTACACCATAGGACATAACCAGTGTAATTGTGTCACCGAACATAATCGGACAAGTACTTTGATCATGTTCCATACACAATCGGACAATTGCGTGATGAATATGTGCGCCCACCTAGTACACAAACTCCAACGTATATACCATCGAGGTCCACACTATATCCTTATTTCAAGGCATTAAATTATTGATCTACTCAAATAAATTAATTATTCAAAAACCAGTTCTTAGTTACAATGTGTTAATGATAGGATTGTATTGGAGCTTTAGATAGGATTCACATCCATGCTTTTGTTCCTGCATTTGAAGTTGCAGCATTTCGTGGGAGAAAACCATACCCCACACAAAATGTGCTTGTTGCTGTTGATTTTGACTAATATTTTACCTATGTGCTGTTGAAGTTGCAGCACACGATGCCTTAGTTTTATGTGATGCACTTGAAAGACCAAATGGGCTATCATCCCCTGAAGGTAGATATTTTGTTTAGTTTATTGATATATAGGTTATCATATAATAACAAATTAACCACCAACTTTGCATTTATTTTAGGGAAATATTACCTAGTTGATGATGGATACACAACGAGGCCATGTTTTATAGCTCCTTATAGAGGTGTTAGATACTATCTTGAAGAATTTGGCTCACGGACACTGACAAACCATAAAGAACCTTTTAACCTTCGTCATTCATCAACCGGTACCACCATTGAATGAGCTTTTAGTTCTATTAAGGGATGCTTCAAAGTATCCTCATCAAGACCATTCTTTCCATTCAAAACCCAAGAATAATTTGTGTTAGTTGCATGTATTTTGCATAATTATATTATAAGTGGAAGAGAAGATATTTTCATGCCTTCTGAGGAAGAATGGAGACCACAATGGCCACTATTAGAAAGTTACATGATAGAACAATGGGAGGAAACCCATGAATGGGTGGCACGTAGAGAACGGATTGCACGTGATATGTGGGCTAACAAATAGACAATGGCTAATTGTTTTTATGAAAAATTGTGCTTCCTTTTCTCATCAAGACCAATGATGGTACTTTTTGCTTGCTTGTTTCATGTTATGGTTTTGTTTATTATTTTTTTTGTTTCTATGAATACGTTTTATAATTGTTATCATTTATCATATGGCTATTGTGAAACTTAATTTTGTTAGTTATAGAATTTATTTTTGAAAGTATTAATCCATTACTTAAAAAAAATTACTTGTGTATGTGTCAATTATAGAATGGACAATATAGGGATTTTAGAAGACAGCGAAATATCATCGATGAGACCCACGTTAAAAGAACTAGTGGTAATAAAAGATGGACCACTGTAGAAAGCCGATTTTTAATAAGATTCATGGCATCTCAGTGGAACAAGGCTTCAAAGTTGACAAGGGATTCAAACCCCAAGTATTCCATTATGCAATTATTGCAATGAGGAATGAGTTTGGAGTTACAATTACTGAAGCAAATATAACTAACCAACTGAGAACAATTCACAAACGATGGGCAAAAAATAAAAAAAACTGAAAGAGCTAAGTGGAATGGGATGGGATAATAGATTGAAGATGATTATTATGGGGAAATCAGAATTAAGGAAATATGTACATGTATAGATTTATTTCTTATTTACTCTTATTTATATTGTCCAATTATTTATTTTGAATGAAATAATTTTTATCTAAACATTCAGTTTAATGTTTTTATATGCTAGGCTCATCCATAAGATGAACTATATTTAAACAAATTAATTGAGGACCATGACTTGCTTGAGCTTATTTGTGGTAATGATCAAGCAACTGGATGTCATGTTGTTCAATTTGGAGATGATATTGGCACGCGTATGGATGATAATGTCAACTCCTACCATCCATCTCAGACTGATGATCTTCAGGATATGTTTTTTGAGGTCATTGATTACCATTACAATACACCACCGCCCATTCCCAACCAAACAGAGAGTACGGAACTCATGGAAGTGTCTTCCACCCAATCAAGAAAAGAGAAAGTAAAACATAAATAGTCTCCAAAGTTGAAGCAATACAAGAAATGAATAACACCATTAAGAAGGCATTAAGTGAAAATAAGTCTACTAGAGATTTAGATTTTGCAAAGGAATTGATTGGTGAATGCATGAAACTAAAAACATATGGCTACTCTGACCAGGAAATTAATAAGGCTTATGATTGGTTAATGGCCGATGATAGCAAGGCTATGGGCTTCTTCGCAAAAGATGAAGAGCTAAGGAAGGATTCGGTGGAGGACTTCTTTGAATCACTCCACAATCAAGGAAAATTTTTAACAAGGCTTACTTAGGTAGTTTTTTTTTCCTTGTGCGTGTGTGTGTATTATGATATTATCATGTATATAGTATGTTACTCTAATTTTTTTTAACAGGGTGTTGCAGACTATGGGTGACATTGAACATTTTAACAGTGAAACCAAGAAGAAAGCAACATGTAACTAATTATATTCATATCAATGTTTATATATTATTATCATTAATTAGGGCATGATAATAAAATCTGAAATTTTGCACATGTACAGGTTTTCTTAGTATTGAAGGGCAGCAAATGAATATAGCATGGAATTGTAAACTTTAGTGGTAGGGGTTTTATGAGACTGGCTATAAAATGGTTACCCCCTTCCTTTTGAATATGCTTTTGTGCTTGTGTACTCAATCTAGAGTCTTGTGCATTTGGATGTTTTAGAAGCTTAAAACTTTGAACTTGATTCTGCTTGAAGTATTAAATGGTGCTATATTTATGTAGAGTCTTATGCATTTGGATGTTTCCCTCTTTAATATTAAATGTATAATTTTTGTGCTTCCTTTGTTGGTTGAACAATAAGATTTTTATTTTTCTTTCCAAGATTTTCTTGTTTTGGTATTAGTAATTTCATTAAAAAAAAGAAAAAAAAAAACAAAGGAAAAAGATTTAATAATAACCGATAATAATTAGGAAAAAGAGTATTTTTTTTTTTAAATAACTCCCCTATCAAAAAAGAAAATAAAAAATAAGAAAAAGGTATTAATACTAAAGGATATTAAAATGGTCTAATTTCCCTATTAAAATAAGTTATTAGAATAAGATGATAATAATAAAAAAATTAGTTGGGTTATTAACAAACTATATTTATCAAAACATTTTTTATTAGAATAAGTTAATAACTATTATAATAAGTTCGTGATAATAATAATAAATAACAATAGAAATGGTCATTTTTTATTGTTATAACCAATTTTTTCAGACCCGGACCAGACCGACTAGTCGGACTAGGTTGACCATGACTCGGCCTTAAAGCCGGTCCGGTCCATATATAAAACCGAGATTGAATCAGCAACATTGTCCATCGTACCAGTAACCCGGTGACTCAGCAGGGTCACCAACACGGGTCTGCACATAATTTTTTTTTAATTGTTATTCTATTTTATAATATACTAATGTTTGGAGGATTTAAATGTAAAATTGTAAAACTAAGGGTATTCAGATTTCAAAATCTTAGAATCATTGAATTAGGACCTCAGGTTGCTTATTCCCAACTTCTCATTCATCTCCGCCTTGAAAACTAGGTTTCTCGACCGATCCTTGGCACCGATTCCTGCATAGTGCTCCGATCCTTCCTTTCCAATGCTCTGATTTTCTCCTCCGACATCATTGTGAGTAGCTTGAAGACCTCCTACGTCCTGTTCACATTTGAAAGGCTTTTCTTTCTTAATGTTTGTGACTTGTGAGGAGGAGGATTGACTCTATGCCATTGTTTCTATATTGCCCTCTTGTATTTGAGTTTCTTGGCTTTCATTTCTTGTTTTTCCTTTTCTTCTCAAGGAGACCTCATGTATTTCAATTTCATCTTCATATGCTTAATTAGAAAGTTTTCATGACATTAGTACTTGTATTTTTATTTTTTTCATCTAGATAATATTGTTGATCAAGAAGTGAATTTAGAGTCATTTGTTGAAGTTGGTAATGCAAGCAATGATTCAGCAGATTGGCTGTCAGGAGGGGCTCCTAATTATGACAATCATGGCATGGATCCAAGTTTATAGATTTGAGCATATTTTTGTGTTATGTTTCAACTTTCATGTTTATGTTTTAATTTATAAAGATTGAACAATTTTATGTTTCTCAATTATGTATTATTTAGTTGTTTATTTCATCTTTATATTTTAATTTATGCAGATTTGAACAAGTTTATGTTTATGGTATTTGATGTATTTGAATTTATGAAGATTGAATATTTTTATGTTTCCTTTTTATGGACTTCTTGGTTGTTTATCTCTTAGTTGAATATTTTAATGTTTTTCAATTAATTTTGTACTAGTTTATTTTTATGTTATTTGGTGTATTTCACATTTTGAATGTGGTGTACTTCAAAATTTATTTATGTAGAATACTTGCTTAACATTTTAAAAGTCATGTTTATATTTATATTTATATTTTTTTTATTCTCCCATATTTGATTTTTTAATCATATATAAATAAAATTTAGATTATTTTTAATAAAAATTGTTGACCCCTATTCAACCATGTTGAACCACTTGACCCCTGACCCAAATCTTTTCCGGGTCGATGCCCAGTCCGGGTCTGAGAACCTTGGTTATAAAAAATTAATAAATATAAAAAATAATTTAATTATAAACATTAATATAGTTAATAATAAATTGCAATGATAAAAAAAATGTTGTCGAAGATGTAATAATAATTTCAAAAGAATAAATACTACAGCTAATAATCAATAAATATTTAACAATTAGTATAACATAACAAATTGATATATGATAAAGTATGAGGGTAATCTTACCATGAGTAACCATACCCCCAAAATACATCAAACCAAACATGTGTTTTCGAATTCCAGATTTACAAATCCTTCCAAACAAACATAAATCTTATAATACAGTAAATCCATTTACATCCAACATAACACAAGATTTTACTGCACTATATTTTGAAAACCAAGTATTTTTAGTTACATTGTAACTGAAAATTCACCGCATTTAGAATTACATCCAACTAAACGCCACCTTAGTTTTCCTTAAAGGTGGTTCACATTCCATGGCCCTTGAGTCACCACTTTATAAAAATAGATACTTATCCTTAATTTTCACTACAAGAAATTGTATTTTTAATGATTAGAAAAGTTGTTAGTAAAACCAATAATGACCAATTTTAAAGTCGTTACCTCCCGTCATAGGTACCTCCGTAGTGAATACAATAGTGACCACTTTAGAAATATGGTCACAATTACATAAAACTTTGTGACCAAATTATTGTCACTAAAAACGTTAATATTTGTGATAATACTATATGGCCACGAGTATTCAAAATTTTGTAGCAGCTTCATTTTCTGTTAGAATGTGACTCTTTTCTTGGGGCTTAAATGTTATTTCTTCTTCTTGATGCTTATTCTCCAAATTTAGGAAAAAATTTGAATATAATAAAATAATTTTAATTTTTTTTTAAAAAAATTCTAATTTAATTACAAGTTTCATACCATTATTCTTTCTCAATTGGGAGGAGGCCAAGTTCCATGTTTCATTTGGCATTTTTTGTTTTAAATAGATAAAAAAATCATGGGGAAAACCCCACATAATAAAAATCCAAACAATATATTTCTACTATAAAACCTAAGATATAAGATGTCAAAAAAAGAAACACTAACAAAAAATCATAATTGAAAAATGAATTCAATAAGCCCTTTGGAGATAGATAGAGCAAAACAACAATTATCTCTTATCCATCTTATAATCTAAGCAAAAAGAACTTAACAAAAGGAAAAGAAGCAAATCTTGTGGCCATCAACAATATGCATCTCTACATCTATAGCTAGTTGGGTCATTATGGCTCACAGAATCAAATAAACCAAACCTTTGCCACTAATCTCCATTTCATTGAGGATATATATCTTTTTAAAATTTAATTTAAAAAAAAGAATTATACTATATAGTAGAACTTGTTTTGTGATATTTTAGTAAATATATATTTAATTTTAATTTTAAAATTTTCCTCAAATATTAAAAATCTTTGATATGATCTAAATTAAAATCATGTTTTTTGCACCTTAAAGATTTAAGAAATTTTGAGGGATTATGATGTTAACTCTTTTTTTAAACAAAAAGATACAAGTTGTATTTCTTTATTAAGGCCATTATGAGGATTGGGTATAATAGCAACTTGCTAAACAATAAATTTGGAGAATATTTTTTACGTTGTTGTTTACCTCATATTTTTTTAAAATATTTAAAAATTTAAAAATTTTTCCTTTATAAAAATCATATATATATATATATATATCCAAATTTGGTCCCTACAATATGTTAAACCTATTGGTTTTATGAGGGTTTAGATTTGAGCTCTAAAAGAGAAGACCTTTAAGACCATGGTAATTATCTTGTTTTTGTGACAATATTTAGTAGACACTAACCAAGTAATTTTTTATTAATGAAAATTATCATCAAAAAGAGTAAAAAATTGAGTGAGGAAAACATTTTTTTTCACCACATATGTAAATATTAGTGATGATAACCACAATAACATTTCATTCCTACCGAAATTACTTTGACACAAAATTTCATTTACTTTTAGTGACAAACTTTAGTCATAAAAGGATTATGGCACTATTTTAAAACTTTAAAAATTTTCTTTAAAAAAATTTATATATATATATATATATATATATATATATATATCCAATTTGGTCCCTACAATATGTTGACCTTATTGGTTTTATGAGGGTTTCTATTTGAGCTCTACAAGAGAAGACCTTTAACACCACAGTGGTAATCTTGTTTTTGTTACATTATTTAGTAGACACTAACAAGCTAATTTTTTATTGATAAAAATTATCAACACAAAGAATAAAATATTGGGTGAGGAAAACATTCTTTTTAACAACAAATGAAAATATTAGTGACGATAATATTTGTTATCACAATAATATTTCATTCCTACCAAAATTATGTTGACACAAAATTTCATTTACTTTTAGTGACAAACTTTAATCATAAAATTATTATGGCACTATTAGTTTATTAATAGTGACAACTTAATTGTGAAAAGTGCTAAATAATCACAATTATAATAGTATTAGTGAGACAAAAATAAATCACCACAATTAATCTAAACAACAATGTCAATTAACTTTTTTTTACCAAAAAACCTCATATTTGTGACAAAGTGATAGAGAGTCACAAAAAAATTCAATAAATATTTTAATTCTTGTAGTATGTGGTTAAAGCTATCCTTGATGGACGGAAAAGAAAAGAGGTTTCTAGTCTTGTCTATTTAAGGGCTTATATTTCCATCACCCATCAGTTTTCAAAGATTAATAAGACTAGAAGTTACCCACCCATAAACAATTACCTATACAAATTTACATAGTTAATTGCTACTTGTTTAAGGACAAAGGGTTGACGGTATTAGGATCTTCCTCATCTACTCTTTTATGTTCTTTTATATTTATTGTTGTTTTTCTAACATGTGGTATCAGAGCTAACTTTCTTGGACATTGTGTTTAAATACATGGTGTTATATTTATTTTGATCAATCATTCATATTTTCCTTTTGTAGTAATTGTCTATGTATTAGTTCTTTTTAGTAATTATGCTTATTACTATGTACGGGTAATTGTATGGTATTAAATTTATTGTGATAACATTTTGTTTCTTCATTTAAATGATTAAAATGATGGTTATCATTTATCCACATTAAACCTAGCATCGTTGTTTATGTAATTAAGCATTTGAAGGTTTTATATGCTTGTGTCATTTTATTAATATAAATGCCAAGAAGTGATTTTGAAAATTATTATAGGTATGCCACAACATCCTCATTAGTTTTGATGTATCACATATAGTTCAACTTCATAAGTAATTGGTGTATAATTGTAATTAACTTATAAATTTAAGGAATTTTTCCAAGAGAAATACTTAAATTTTTATGATTTTGTTAGTATAGGAGAATGAATTTTTGGCATTGATGATGAAAGTTATCTGTAGCCTAAAGGTGTGGGCAATTTCATTCATTTGTCCTATAAATTAAGATAAGCAAATTCATGCAATTTGCAATCTTTGGCCACAAGTAGGCTATGATTTACTTTATATAAACAGTACTAAAATTATCCTTGGTTTCACAATTATTTCACAATCTCTAGTTAAAGGGGATGCTTTCATTTCAACACATGAAAGTACTAATTTTTTGTGACTAGAAAGCATCTATTGAGTTGGCCTTGGTTTATATGGACCTTGACTATGCACTCCATGAGAAGAAACCTCTTGCTCCCATGGATACAAATGCACAAGAAACCATGGAAAAGTAGTAGTGGGATAGATCTAATCACTTAAGCTTAATGTTCAAAGTCTCATGGGAGCAAGAGCATTAGAGGTGCTATTGGTGACTCGACTAGTACCAAGGAATTTATACTGGCAGTTGAGGAACGATTTGTTCAGTTTGACAAAACTTTTGCTAGTACTCTTCTAAAGCAACTTACTAGCGAAACTTTTGGCAGTTCTAAGGTAGTGCGTGCTCACATTACTAAAACAACCTCTGAGCTTAAGGCATTAAAAATTGAGATATCTGAGCCATTCTTGGTTTATTTCATCCTTGACTCACTTCCATTTGAGTATGGGCCTTTCAAGATCTCGTATTTTACACATAAAAAAATTGTTCAAGTATGGATCTTTTGACCATGTGTGTGCAAACTTAGGAATGGGTGAAGTATGATTGGCTTGAAAGTGCTAATATGGTTATTCATAATAAGGCTAGAGCTGAGAAAAGGATGAATGGACCTCAAAATAAAAGGAAACATAAGTACTATCAACGTCAAGTGGAAAAAATGTAACTTGCTTCTTTTTTGTAAGAAAGAGGGCCATGTGAAGAAGCATTGCATTAAATATAAGAAGTGGTTCAAAAAGAAAGGTAACTCAATTTTTATTGTAAGTCATTAATCTTTTTCTACTAAAAATTCATGGTGGATTAACTTTGGTACTTGAATCCATATTATGAATACTTTCCAAGGATTTCTTAACAAAAGGAATCATCAACGCAAGAGTAAAGTTTTGGTTTATTCTGGAAATAAAAGGCATTCACAAGTTGCGGCAATTGGGACTTTTAAAATAATTTTAAATAGTGACATGAATTGAATTTACATAATGTTTTTACATTCCATATTTTAGTAGAAATTTGTTTTCACTTTCTAGAGTGATTGTAAAGGTTACATTTTTTTTTTTTTGAAGATGTTTTGACTATTTTCAAGTTTAAAATTCTTGTTGGTTATAGAACTCTAATTGATAATTATTTTAAAAAAAATTGACCTAGATTATGATTTTGAACAAAATTATTTATTTCATCAAACAATTGGTGTTAAAAAGAACTTTACGAATAAAGATTCTTCTCTATTATGGCATAAGAGATTGAACATATCTCTATTGAGAGGATGAAGAGGTTGGTAAAAGAAGGATTCTATGGGATCTTGATTTTACTAACTTTAAAGATTGTATAGATTGCATAAAGGGCAAGCAGACCAAGATAAATTCTAAAGGTTCTATAGACTATTTCCTACTCCTTGTCTGAATAGTTAAAGATACTTCATCTCATTCATTAATGACTATTCAATGTATATGTATCTCTATCTTATAAATGAGAAGGCAAAAGCACTAAATTCTTCCGAAATATATAAAGTAGAAGTGCAGACTCAACTTGAAAAGAAAATTATGATTATAACTTCTGATGGAGAAAGGGAATACTATGGAAGGTGCACAAAATAGGGACAAATGGTAGCGCTATTTTCAAAATTTCTTAAACAAGAAGGTATTGTTCCATATTGTATAATGCCTAGAACACCACAGCAAAATGATGTAGCAGAAAGGAGAAATCATACATATACGGATATTATGAGAAACATGCTTAATAGTTGTAATGTGCTAATGTATTTATGTAGTGAAGCTCTTAAAACTGTTGTATATTGATAAATGCTTGAACGTGCATATTTTATACATCATTTGCACTACATTTTAGCATGAAATCTTATATGTTTAGTATCAAACTAGTACGAAATTGCATTTTTTTTTTCATTCACCATGGGCTTTAAATGCGTTTCACGGCCAAAGAAGCAAATATGGAGGCAATTCAAGGCAAATTGGACAAAAACACAACTATCTCAACATCACCACGGCCTCACCATAGCGTGGTCCGATCGTGCTAGTGTTCAAGACCACGGGAAGATGTCACAGGAGGCACAACAGTCCTCACAACTACTGTGGTCATAACAAATAACTCCCAGAGCTAGACCGTGCCGAAATGCGACTTGCGGCCCAAGAAATAAAATTTGATCACAATTACCTTCACAATGGCCGTCGTGACCCTTTGGCAGACCCCAGTATATAAATAGCCCTAGGTTTTATTATTTCAGGGGATTTTTTTGACAAAATTGGTTAGATGCGGCCGAATTTCTGGAGACCTTTGCTACTGGAGACGAGAATCAACATTATTTCAGCGGATTCCAACAGGTTTCTCAAGAAGAAGTCGACTCATTTTGATAGTGGAGGGCGTGCGAAGAAAGTCAACCATCGGAGACCTGTTGGAGGGAGTTTGTTTTAGGATTCTTTATTCTTGTCTTGTGGATTTTACATTATTCAATCTTTATTCTTTATCTGTAGGACCCCAATTCGAGGGGAATTGCATGTCAATGTACCTTGACTCTTACTTGTGAATTTTTATTGGCAATTTATCAATCTTTCTAGTTAAATTGGATTCATTACATGATTGTTTGATGCTATTTTGTTGATGTTGTGAGAAAGAGATTTCCACTAATTAGAGCACTCATGCCTTTTTAGCTCTATGCATGCACTAAGAGATTAGGTATTGCTAGGTTTCTGAATTAGAGTTTGATTAGTCCTTTTAGAGGAGTTCTTGATCTTAAGGCGAATATAGGAGACTGGGGTGGAAGAGATTCCATCTTATGTTCTTAATTCTTCAGACCTGATTGCCAAGAGATTGGGACCATTAGGCCTCTGAATTCCCCCAGTCCAATACTAGATCACAATTGTCACATCTTAATTCACATGAAAAGTAATTGCTAAGGGACTTCTCATACGAATATCCACTCCTTCCAATTGCACCTCACAATCCTCAATTGTACTTTAGTAATCAGTTTGTAGAAGTAGATCTAACAAATACCAAAGACGTTAGGCTATTGATTAAGTAAAAAGGAAGTACTGGGAGCCTCTCATCATTCGCTGAGGAATATGACCCTCGTGTTCACCCACGAGGTTTGACTTGATGACCCGTATACTTGCAAAGTCACGTGCACCAAACCATTTGCGTGGTTGGCATGCGTCATATATCTTTTGAGTAAGGCTCCATTCAAAGTTGTCTCCAAGACACCCTTTGAGTAAAGAAAATGACTAAAAACTAGGTTAAACAATATACACATATGGGGTTGTTATGCTGAGGTTAGGGTTTATAATCCAAGCATAATTAAATTCGATCCAAAGGAAATTAGTGGTTTATTTATTAGTTATCTAATTCACTCAAAGTGATATAGATTCTATTATCCCTCACATAACCCTAGAATTGAAGAATCAATAAATGAAAAATCACTTGATGATGTTAAATCTAGTAGGAGTATAAATCCTCCTATACTTTTTTTTTAAGAAGAACAAGGTCAAGCTTCATTGGCTTTTATAAGGAAAAATAGATCTAACAATCATAAGGTACAACGAGTTTAAGTGTGGCCTATTAATATAGAAAGTGCTCAACTGTTGCATGATGGGGATTAATATCACATAGTATACAAGTTCATGTGCTGATCAGGTAGTAAGTGTCACACCTTGACCCACGGGCCAGGCACTCGACAATCGCCATGATAACCCGAGGAGAGGTATATGCAACACCCTAATCTCGAGCTAATGTAAGGCATCAAGGAGAAGACCTGCTTATACCTAATCACTATAATCAAAGGAAATAGCGCATCACACAAATGATCTAAGAAAGATTTAATCCAACAAGTACATGGAAAGAAGGAGTATACAAGAAGGTATACAATAGCATTACTCAAATACAAGTACAGAAAAGAATAGATAACAAATAACAAGTAAAATTCTATAACGGTCTAGTAGATTCACTGATTTTGCTCAAACAAAATAGTAAGGCTCAAACATAACATTACCATAGATGCACACCACACTGCACAGCTCCTATCGTACCACCGCTGTACTATGCCAGACTAAGGAAAAGAGGAGAATGGATGAGTAACAACATTACTCAATGAGGGACAATGCACTGTACATTAAAGTAAATAAAGCAATACAAGAATATCAAAATCAATGCTCAATATCAAGGTACTAGAGACCGTAATAATGATAATAATAACTTAAATATAAACAGGTGATTTCTCATTTTCTATGCAATTTAAAATTTCCAAAATCTGGTAATTCAAAGATAGTCAATATATATATATATATATATATATATATATATATATGTCAAATTCAGACATGTGGCCAAAATAATAATACTCCAATATAATCCAACAAGGTTTATGAAAATATATTTTTAAAGTACAAAAACAATTAAAAGAAGTTGACCAACCCAACATTAACCGAGCGCTCATACATAAGGTCCCACCAAGGGTTTTATCAAATAGTGAAAAGTCCTTCACTTGGCATTGGTCTTCGACATTCTGGATGTTAAAACATAAAACTTGTCAAAACATATCTGACCCAACCATAACCACATCTAGGTCCCACCAAGGGTTTCATATATTCTTTCAAAAGCCTTACTTTGGCGTTGGCCTTTGATCAACCAGGGTGGTGACCCTAAATATCTCAACATCATACCCATTAAGAGAGTTCTACAATGCCTCTTTCATGGGAAACCCCTAGGGATAACCATGCCACCTCTGTCTAGGCTGGACCGTGGAAATCCTTGCAATGCAGCATTGGTCCTCGTCCGCAAATTCAGGCTAATGGCAGTAGGCCGTACTCAGCTATCACCATCACATTCCAATAAACATATGAAACCATTTTCAGGTTAAAAGAATCACTTTTCAATTCCAAGCCTTAATCCAAACCAGCTTGCTTTGAAAATCATTTTACCAATAGTAGACATACACAATTGTGTAAAACATAATAAAATCAAGCAATTGATATTAATATAAAAACATTTATAAGATTAAAATGTTTCCCAATAAAATTATGATCCGTATTCTACCTTTAAACACACCCTAATCAAGTCAAGGATTTATATAACTATAATATTAATCATGTATACGAGGAAATCTCTAGTTCCAAATTCGACATCATTATGCCTAAAATACAAGTAAAACATGCAAACACTTGTGAGAAATAAAGATAGTATCATAAACATAGTATAGCAATAGAGAGCATAAATGAATGCACGGGTGAACTTTAAAAACCCTAATGTTACTATGCAAATACTATTATCTACTCACAGAAAAACGCTGCCAAAAAGTCATTTTCACTCATCCAAGGGCTCCCTGCCATACTCGTTGGTTGTTTTGCCTAACAAGAAAGAACATAACACATGAAAACAACAAAAATACAGAAAGAGACTCACGTGAATCCCCTAATCCGTGTGACTTGGCCACAATTGGATTCAAACGACACACAATTGGACTCAAATGACATCCATTTTTCCCAAAACAAGAACCAATGGTTTCATAACACTAAAATCTATGATTCTACCAAAAAATTTGGAAGAAACAAAACAAGGTTTCGGTTGCTACAGTAATGCTACTCAAGATTGTGGGCTCCTTTTTTCTTAGCCGGCCTTTAATTATGGTTAGACCGATTAAACTCAATGGATCACAAATCTTATTTTGATATTTTATGACTTCAAGAGATTATGGGTTCATGACTTCCATTAGGGGAAAGCCCTTAATGTTAATTACCCTCGACATTGTCGCAGGAACCTCCGATTAAGAAATAAGGTTGAACAAGGAAATAAATTGTGACAATCAATTTTCATAAGTATGAATTTAGAGACATCATTGAAAATAAATGAATTTGAAATCATCTTGACTTGTGAACTTGTATCTTGGACATTTTGCATTTTGGATTTGATTTGCATCTTGAGTTTGATTTGAATTTCAAGTTATGAATTCTCTATGTTGATGAATCATAAACTTGATTTTGACTTTCTATAAGCTTCGGCTTTTATGTTTGTGAAGCTCTTTTCAAGTCTTGACTTGTGAAACTGTTTGGATCTTTGACTTCTGATGTCTTGAGACTACTAAGTTCAATTGTCGATTTATATGGATTTTCAAATCTTAACTCTTTTATACCTTGAATCTTGACTTGCTTTCTTTGGCTTTAATATGCATGTGTGTCATCATCGCGTTGCATGCCTTGTTGCTATCTTGTATGTCTCATTGCCACTGCTGGCTCAAGATGAGCATTTTTTTTTTGTCATTGCTTTGTAATGAGTATATGTAGATGTATATATATATATATATTTTTTACTTTTCGGCTTCGGATGTTTATATATATATATATATATATATATATATATATCCATGTTATCATATTCATCCCATGAATATGGTGGGACCACCCTTTTGAAAATTCTTTATGCACGTGAGTATGCATGCATACATGCTTCTCATTTTCTCCTTATTCATTTCCATGTACATCTCCTTCATGGTGGGACCCTTTTTATTTATTTATCTATCCATACACATGAGTATGCATGCATGCATTCCATGTCCCTTTTTTTATTTACCACTACCAAATCATATATTAGTGATGTTCTTCTTCAATATTCATATATATATATATATATATATATATATATATATATATATATATATATATATATATATTATTGAGAAGAAATGTAGCCATATGTTGTAGCATGACTCTCACTATGAGAAGGAAAGTACTGCCTCCATAGGTGTTTAAATTTTTTGAAGTGAAAACCATACATCTAATTTTTTTTGTTTTGTTTTGGCTACATGATCTTTTAGTTTTGCCCGGCAATATGACAAAATAAATCATCTTTTGCTTGTTATCATGACAGGTGGCTTTCTTTTGTTTATGCGTGGGAGGAATCACATACTACTTAGGGCATGAACCATATATCATGGCTCTGTTTCTCATGCAGTAACAACATATTTATTGATCATGACTCCTTTAAAGACCTTAGAATCCTCCGCACCAATTCGGATGATTAATATTGTATGCTCAAATTGCACAATAGGGTTGCCATCCATCTATCATCTCATGCAATGCAATCTATACTTCCCATTGTTAGAATGGGCTTTATGTTAAATGTTTGGCCTTCAATCATTCTCCCTGAATTGTTATTTTGGTAATGTAATATAATTGGTTCAGAGTGCAATACACCATGCATGACAAAATTCTTGACCATGCCTTGAAGACCGACAAGAACCAATTTAATGCGGTTATTCCCAGTGATCACCAACTTAGTATATTCGGCAACACCAAGAGCAACAAGTAGGTCAGCCATTCATTTTTGATTGATGCTTCTTTATATATATATATATATATATATATACATATATATTTGTTCATGGTTGTATACCTGCATACCCTCCATTTAGAAATAACCAACAAAGAGCATCAAGCATGCAATTTAACAATCCTTCATTGTAGTTGCCTTCTTTAGCATGTTGAAGTATGCTAGTTACACATGCACTAATTTCTAAAGTCCAAGATTTGAATCAGGCGCTGAAATCTTGATGGATTTGACGCTTGGACAGTTTCCACAAGGAATACAAAAGGGTCCACTGCATCAATTGGACACGACTTAAACATGGTGAGTCATTAGTTCATGGATCCAATCTAAAATGTATTACTTCTGCATGAGATGTTGTGGCAAAAGTAGTTGAACCAGTTGACAACTTTGGAGGCGTAATAATAGGATGTGTTGTAGAAATTTGCAGTATCTTTGATAACGAGGAACAACCATCATGGGTGAAGCAGTTTGAGCAACTCCAACATGATATGTCAATGAGCTTCGTTTATCTAGTAGAAACCTAGGAGCTCCAAAAAATAGAGTACTATTGTCATCATAGATAGCATGAAAGCTTATTGACTAAAATTTAGCTGCATTCGCTAACAAATATGACACCACTTCCTTAAATTCCTCCACTATCGGTCCTCCTCTTCCTTTCTTATTATTATTATATTTAATTGATTTTTTACTCATTATTCATCATTTTTTTAATCATGTCAACATTGACAACGCCTTTGCATGTTACCCGCAAGTGCAAGGGTTTATCAAAATAATAAATCCTAGGTGAGTGAGTTATCGTATCCACAGAGAATAGTGAGTAGAAACACCAAGATTGCTATTTAACTAGAATGAAGATGAGTTAAAAGTGATGTGAATAAGAATCAGTGCAAATGAAAATAAGAAAAGAGAAGGGAGGCGCAAGTAAAAGATAGGAGAGGTAATCGATGATAAATGGGGTACCCGAACATTGTTTACCCTAGGAATATTGTTTCAAGTGCAAGACTAATAATTGTACTTCCTAACTGACGCCCAATGAGTCGTGGAGATCCTTAAACACACGGTCCCAAAACTTAAGGTCAACCGTGACTAACCCTACAATATGCTCCGGCGGAGAAATCTAATAGTCTCGACACCTCACACTGTGCTAGGTTGCTTTAGGCTCTAGGGATTTTAAATGATAAACCCTATTCCTATATATAAACCTAACCCTTTGGTCCAGGCGAAAGGCCAGTAGTCACAATTAAGCCCCAAATACTAAAGTTCACTTCAACACTTCACTCTGTTGCTTGCACAACTAAGCCCCAGCGGAGTTCATCATTTAGCACTTCATTCTATTGTGACCACAAACAACTCTTGTAACGTGGAGGTAGAATAAATCACACCGGAGGGGAAAATCAACACAATAATCATTCAAGATTGTAACTCAATTAGAAACATCAATTAAGGAAAGCATAATAAAAGATCAAAGAAACAATATCATCCTATGGTTTACAAGCCCAAGCACCCACTAAGGGTTTAGCTCTCCATGGAGCAAAATACAATCAACAATGAAGTCAAAAAATAAAGACATGCAATCTATTAATGAAAACCCCCTTGTGTTCGTGTCGAAGGCCTTGTGGATCGGCCGCGTCTTCTTCAAGGCCCCCTCGTCAAACCTAGGGAAACCTCACCGGATCGGTGCCGACGAAAGCTCCCTCAATAGCTATCTTCTGAAGGAAACACGTTGTCGAAGGCCGTCAAAAATCTCCAAACCCTAGCCGCGGGTGCCTCCAAAGATGGGTGAAAGATGAAGAAAGGGTGGAAAAGAAGATCCCCAAAATCGGGCTGAATCGCGACTTAAATAAGGCTGGAATCAGGCATCCACACACCCCTCTGGAATTTCCACATGCCCATGTGGATTCTATGGAATTCTGATTTTTGGCCGACTGTGAACAGTAACTTCTATAGTATATTTCTACAGTGCTTTGCTACAATTTCTTGCTGCAGTACCGGGCCAAACACACTCCCGAATCCACTTTTCATCGAGGCAACATAAACGGGCACACGTTCATGCCGTAGATCGTATCGCTTCTTCAATAAATGGGCGTGTGGAGCAGACACACGCCCCTGTGTGCTCTCGGGTTGGCCTCTGAACACATCCACACGGCCGTGTGGAAATTCCCCACGCCCGTGTGCCCGACCCACAGAGGCATCCACACGCCCTTGTGCTTCTCTGTCCACCCGAGACTTTCTCTAAGTGTTTCACACGCCTGTGTGGTAATTCCACACGGGCGTGGATCTTCATAGGACCACTCACAGGAGCATTCACACGCCCCTGTGTCTTCTCGGGATGGTGAGGTCTTCTCGAGATAGAGCTCTGGACATTTGCAGAGAAACACACAACCGTGTGAAAATTCCACACGGGCATGTGACAGTCACAAGGTCGTTCACAGGGGCAGACACACGCCCCTATGTCCTCTTTAGATAAGCTCTGAACAAAAACACACGCCCGTGTGTTTTCTCTAACCACCTTAGAAAAAAAAATCTCAGACTTTGCAGAAAATTTCTGAACATTCATATCTACTCAATGCCTGCCTATATACCCACAAATAACCAGAGAATCATGAAAAACATGCTCAAACAACCAAGATACTTCACCACAAGAAATTAAGCACATGAAAACACCAACGATCCACAAGAAAAACATAGCAATGGCATATAAGAATTAAAACACCAACACTCAAGCTCTTATTCATGTAAAACGAAACTAAGACCTAGAAAAGCAATAATTACTTGGGTTGCCTCCCAAGAAGCGCTTGTTTTACATCACTTAGCTTGATGTACCTCTTCCTTACCTTATGGGGGCTTGAAAAGAGTGTGTTCCTCCCGACTAGACATTGCAAAGCCACTTCCTTTAAACCAAAAGACTACTTGCCGGGGCGGAATATTTGTTGGAGAGTCCAACCATCTTTTCTTTGGCCTCTAAGGAAACAATTTAGGTTGGGAATTGTCCAAGTTTAGCACAGGTGGGTCATTGGATGGCTTCAATCTCCTACCCACATCTTCTTCCAAACCCAAAATATCTTTCTTGCAATTTATGAATTGATCAATCCCAAAGAGTAGTGCTTGTTCCATTACCTTAGGATTTACTTCTTCTTGTGTATTTCAGCTTGAAAGGAACATGACACTAGCAAATCCTCTTGAAAATTTTCTTGCTCACAAGCACAATCTTCATTCACACAATCCAAAATCTCAAAATGGTATTCAACTTCTTTCGTTCCATTTTCTGCACCAATGTGCTCAATTTTCACAACTTCTTCATTGACGTTCACTACCACATCATTTCTATAAGGAACTTGAATTGCTTGCTCAAATACTTGTTGTTCTTTAGAGAGTGTGTCAAGTATCCCTCCTAATTGATGCTCAAGGTTTTTAAAGGAGGCTTCATGACATCTTAGTGTGGTCTCAATATTTTGGACACGGACATCGGTTGCTTCAATAAATTAGCTAATACTTTTTGCAACTAAAGTGCACACTCTCCAAGTATCTCACCCTTTTGGCATTCCTCTTGAGGTGCCTCCCAATGTTATCCATCATTATCCCATAATATGTTTCGGTAGCCCAGTTCAATTGGATGATATGTGTTGCAACATGGATTGCTCTAGTGTTGGGAAATAGCAATTCTGTCAACTTTTTTACTGAGAGCTTCAACTTGAGAATATAGAGCAATGAGCGGATCAATCATTATTTAAGCTTCTTGCAAGAAAAGTAAGACATAACAAAACAAAACAAATGAGAATGATGGAAAAATAAGAAAGTGTGAAATATAATGAATGATAAATAGCTAAAATAGCAAAGTGTAAAGTGTTTCTAAAACGCCTATTCCCCAGCAACGGTGCCAAAAACTTGACAACGCCCCTTGCGTGTTACCCGCAACTACACGGGTTTGTTGAAGTAATAAATCCTAGGTGAGTGAGGTATCGTATCCACAGAAAATAGTGAGTAGAAACACCAAGATTGTTATTTAACTAGAATGAAGATGAGTTAAAAGTGATGTGAATAAGAATCAGTGCAAATGAAAATAAGAAAAGAGAAGGGAGGCGCAAGTAAAAGATAGGAGAGGCAATCGACGATAAATGGGGTACCCGGACATTGTTTATCCTAGGATTATTGTTTCAAATGCAAGACCAATCATTATACTTCCTAACTGATGCCCAATAAGTCATGGAGATCCTTAAACACACGGTCCCAAAACTTAAGGTCAACCATGACTAACCCTGCACTATGCCCCAGCAGAGAAATCTAACATTCTCGACACCTCACACTGTGCTAGGTTGCTTTAGGCTCTAGGGATTCCAAGTGGTAAACCCTATCCCTATATATAGACCTAACCCTTTGGTGTAGGCGAAAGACCCTAGTCACAATTAAGCCCCAAATACTAAAGTTCACTTCAATGCTTCACTCTATTGCTTGCATAACGAAGCCCCAGCGGAGCTCATCCTTTAGCACTTCACTCTATTGTGACCGCAAATATCTCTTGGAATGTGGAGGTAGAATAAATCACACCGGAGAAGAAAGGGGATGCTCTGCTACCTCTTGACTCACCCTCTCTACCCTCTCCAATTTAGCTTTGTCTAACCCTCATGGTGTGTCACTCATCCACAAGGATTACCAACATAGATTCTTAACCCAAGTGTCACTCTAAGGGAAAATCAGCACAATAAGCATTCAAAATTGGAACTCAATTAGAAACATCAATTAAAGAAAGCATAATAAAAGATCCAAGAAACAATATCATCCTAGAGTTTACAAGCCCAAGTACCCACTAAGGGTTTAGTTCTCCATGGAGAAAAATACAATCAACAATGAAGTCAAAATTAATGACATGCAATCCATGAATGAAAATCCCCTTGTGTTCGTGTCGAAGATCTTGTGGATTGGCTGCGTCTTCTTCAAGGTCCCCTCATCAAACCTAGGGCACAACTCGCCGGATTGGTGCCGACGAAAGCTACCCCAATAGTTATCTTCCGAAAGAAATGCGTTGTCAAAGGCCGTCAAACCTCTCCAAATCCTTGGCAAAGCCTCTCCAAAATCTAGACGCGGGTGCTTCCAAAGATGGGTGAAAGATGGAGAAAGGGTGGAAAAGAAGATCCCCAAAATCGGGCTGAATCGCGACTTAAATAAGGCTCGAATCGGGCATCCACACGGGCCTGTGGATGTTCCACACGCCCCTGTGGAATTTCCACAAGGGCCTGTGGAATTTCCACACGCCCGTGTGGATTCTATAGAATTCTGATTTTCGGCCGACTGTGGACAGTAATTGCTACAGTAGATTGCTACATTAGCTTGCTGCAGTACCCGGCCAAACACACTCCAGAATCCACTTTTCATCGAGGCAACATAAACGGGCACACATTCATGCCGTAGATCGCATCACTTCTTCAATAAATGGCTCATTGGTGAAGATCTTCCTATCATTGCACAAGTTGGGATACACAAACATGACTGCCTTCGTGCCCCTCCAAATCATTATTTGCTTGAATACATGGAGGTTGGCATACATTCACGTATCTATGAACCCAACTTGTGTCTTCATGTTTGTTCCTTCCAAGGTTTCACCAAATAGTGCATTCACGATCTACTTTGGCTTCTTTCCTTCATACTTAGCTTCACAACCCTACATGCGCAAAAGAACACAAATACACATGTATTAGCACTAAAATCTGATAAAAGTAATGCTCATCATAAGAAAAGAATACTTCGCATTCTTAACACACAAGCACTTGTCAAACACCAAAGAACGGGTGTCTTTCACAATAAACCATTATGAGGTGCCATTATAATTTTCTTCAATTTTTACACACATTATATATATATATATATATATATATATATATATATATATATTTGGCACTTGGCATCTCATCAACTTTGCTAACTTTGCTAACTTTGCTACTCAATGTCTTTATGCTTATTGGCATCTTGTGATAACTGAGAATAACTGGTGGTGAGGCATATGAAGGTACGTGGCTTCCAATACGGAGCTTCTACATTGTTGGCGCGGTTCTCACCACATGTTTCGCACAGTTTTTTTTTATGTTTATCTTCATTTTCCGTGTTTGGATTTTTTATCCTCCTCCTTTGGCCGAATTTGCTTCAAAAAATTTTTGGTCGGAGGTTCTTATGCTTGTTGTTTGGGGTTTGGCTTAGATTTGTTATTGCTTTGTTTTTTGGCTATTATCCTCACTTTGTCTTTTTCATTAACAACTTCATATATCATTGGCAACTCATTTATCATACCAAGAAGCGCTTCCTTTTAGTTCTATGAAATCCAAATCTGGTACCTAGTAAAAATGAAACAGAAAATAGAGCACTTTCCTAACCTTTTCCTCTTGGACTCTTCTATATTGGAGATCCAATACAAGATGAGCACTTCTTCCCTTCAGGCATCGATTTAGCATCACACACCAAGAAAAACTATTTCTCCATGAAACCAACTTCTTTTCAAGCATCTGTAAGAAAAACCCTTCTTTATCTTCTGTTCAAACTCTTGGCAAGTATTGTTCTTTGCCAGGGACTCGAATCAACTGAGCTCAAAGATCACATTCGTCCAATGTTATGGAGGTGAGAGATCAGTCTCTGAACCTTTCTGACTTCTCTCAGGAGGAGAAAGACTAACATCCTGTGATCGTTGTAATCGAGGTGGAGAGATATCAAACTTTGGATCATCATACTAGTAACGCTTCTAGCGAGGTGGCAACAAGAGATCGTTCTCAGGCCTCTTTTACCTCTTCCTAAGAGGAGAAATGCCAGCATCCTGTGATTATCACCGGTAAGGTAGGGAGAGATCATTGTCCTCCTTCAATTTGACTGCCGATCTCAGTTGGTACCTCCATTTCGATCAGGATGAAACCCCATTAACAACAGTGCCCTAATCCTTGATCCCTTGATTCCCTTCATCGCTTTCTCCATAAAAACATATGACATCATTGTCACGACCCAACCCACTGACAGATCGGCCGCATCCAATGGGACTAGGCCCCACTGGATGCAAGGCCTTAGATTTGACTCGATTAAAGTCAACCCTAACAAGCAGAATATGAACAGTAATACAGAACTACAATAAGGCGACAGGAACCAGAATAATACATGTATGGGCTTAAGTAGCCCTACAGAAATATAGAGTCATGCAAGCAGTCTACAAAGCAAAATATACAGACGGATACAAGTCTTACTCACACAAAACGTGCATTACAAAGATACTACCAAACCAGGAAATATGATCTAAGACACCCACGATCCTAGACTTAATCTTCTCCTACGAGAACAAAATTCACAGAGTGCATGAGCTACGAGGTCCCAGTAGGATCGCAGAAATAAAAGATAATGCAGATATTGCAGAATAATTAAAATAATTCTTACAGAAATACAGAAAATGCACAGAATACAGAAATAATCAAAAATACAAAAAACACGCAGAAAACAGCCGTGTACATCTCTCTGACCAATAACAGAAATCAACAGCATGAGGCTGGATCATCGACTGTGAAGTCTGAACATAACATAATATCAACAGCCGAATCTGGATCTTCGACCGCAATCGAGGGGTAGCACTACTATAGAAAATATGTGCACATGGCTAGCACTTACTCCTCCTAACTGGGTGAGCTAGGAATGGAGATGTATTAAAACCACAGAAATACAGAATACACACAGAAATAAATACCGAAGAAATAATACAAGAATAAAATAAATAAGTAAACAAAATAAATAACAAGTAGATAAATAGATAAATGAAATTACTAAATAATGCAATAATTAAATAATAACAAATGCCAGAAATAGGGAATTATACGGTACGAGATCCTATCTGGCTCCGAGCTAAGAAGTTGGGTTCTACAAGTCCTATGAATTTAGACTCGCTACAGGATCTACCCAAGAGAATAATCTAACTTAGATTACAAGTTTTGGGCTGGGTCTAACTTACAACTAAAGCCCCAGAGGAAGAATTTACAATCATTCAAACCACATTCTCATATATAAGCAAATAAAATTTAGAAAGGTTGTTCACAGGCATTTATATATGGATAAGCATAGAAAATGAACTAAGGTTGTAAAATCCCATATTACTCTGAAACTCAACAGTAATTAACAAAGTTCAATAACTCAGGACCAACTAAGTTTCATAACATCATTAAGTGCATGTTGCAAAATTATGTATCAAAATAATTCCAAATAAACCGATCCATGAAAACATGCTTTGCAGGAAGACCATGACTACATACATGTAGATGTATAGACATATACATAATGAAATTTATATACATCTAAATAAAAAGTGAGTTAAACTTAAAAAACAAAACATGATCACAGGTTGCTATGCATGCTTACAAAAATATAAATATACGTATTTATAAGTATTCATATATATATATCTATATATACACATATACCTAACCATTAAGATTGAGAGGCAAGCTTAAAGATTTAAGTCTCCAAAGCATTAACATGAACATTAACATACAAATTAAATTGCATGATTCAAACACAACCCAGGTTTTGGTTTCAAGATGAAAAGCAAAAGCCAAGATTCTCAGAACTCAGTTTGGCTAAAAAAAAACAATAGCTTGAACCGATAGTGCAAGAGAGACAAACACCAATTCAATCAATAAACACCAAAATAAAACCTGAAATCTTGATGAAGAACCCAAAACCAGATGCTCCACTCTCCTTAGCTGCTACCGGTGCCAAGAACTTCAAGGAAAAATGATCAAGTAATTATGAGGATGAAGAAGAAGCCTTGAGGATGCACTGGCCTTCAAAGTAAGACCTCCAAGAAAAACCAAGGTTGTCAGACCCGGACCGGCCCGGCCGGTTCAACCGGAAAAACCGGGAACCGGCCATGTGGCCGGCCCGGGTATACCCCATTGACCCGGGTATTAAAAAACCCGGTGTTAACCCGGTGACCCGGGTGGTTCAACCGGGAATCGGTTGACCCGGCCGGGTCAATCGGGTCACAATGTTTATTTTTTTTTTACAATATTTAATAATTTATTATTATTTTCTCATTAGAAACCACAAATCGTGTATATTTATTAATATTAATTTATAATTTATAATCGATAAATAGAATTACAATATATACATATATATATCATAAACATACCAACAAAAATTAATATTTAAAAATAAAATATATTAATGTGTTATGTAAATACTTTCTAAAAATTTAATTTATTAAGAAAATAAAACAATAAATGGGTGTAATTTTATTATAAAAATATAAATTCAAAGGATTCTAATTAAATAAAAAATATAAGAAAATTTAAAATAAAATAAAAACTCAATTGAGATATAAGAATTAGTGAATTAATTTCTTATTTATTTTAACAAAATCAACCAATAAATAAATAAATAAATAACACCGAGAGAAGTTCGATAATTATATATTAATATTAAATTTGTAAATATTTAAAAAATGTAAAAATAAATGACATAATTAGAAAACTCTACTGTATATAAGGTCATTTATCAATTTAAATATCAAATTTGAGTAGGTTTTTATAATATAATTATGTGTTTAATATTATATTTGCTCAATATTAATTATTATAATATTTTTTATATTTAATTATTGACCCCGGTTCAACCCCGGTTCGACCCGGTCGAACCCATTGACCCCTGACCCCTGGGCTGAGCCGGGTCATTGCCCGGGCCGGGTCTGACAACCTTGAGAAAAACAACTCAGAAAAACTCCTCTCCCAGCCGACAAGATCCATAAAATCCTGTCAAAATGCCAAAAGTGTGGGGTAGGGTGTATTTGGCATCCAAATTTAGTCAAACATGGTCAAAAAGTTTTGGTGAAGATTACAATCATAATGACCATCATGCTGTTTCCACGGAACCCAGTCATCTTGCAAGGTTACGCCAGTCTTTTTCTTCTTCTTCTTCTTCTTCTTCTTCTTCTTCTTTAGATTTTCAAAGAGGGGAGGAGGAGGTGATGGCGCTGAGGTTTCTTTTTCTTCTTCTTCTTCTTCTTTAGATTTTCAAAGAGGATGCATAGATGGTGATAGCACTAAGGCTTTTGGCGACAGGGAGATCAGCAATGACCAAGCGGTCCAAACAAGCCACCATTGCCGTATCCGATGGGGAGGAGGCCTTGTGATAGGAATCTAACTACCCTCAGCCTCCCTCTTCTATCTTACACAGAGGAAACACAGTAGCGGTGGTGACGATGATAGTGGCGACAGTGAGAGTCTTCTTCTTCTTCTTTTTCTTCTTCTTCTTCTTCTTCTTCTTCTTCTTCTTAGCTTGATGCTCTCTCCGGAGGCAATTAATGTCCATGTAACTCTCGGTCTTCGACGAGAATGAGGAAGGAGCGGGAACGACGTCTTCGATATTTTCTTAACTATCGCAGAGTGCCTCCTTCCTCCATCTCATAGAGACACAGCGGTGATAGCAATGAACAACCAAGGAAATAGCGACAGGAACCCCATTACACTTAGCCTCCTTCTTCTATCTGACGGAGAGGCAACGACAGCAGCAGTGGCGACACCAGCAGTAGTAGAGAAGAGGAAAGAAACGGTAGCAATGACGGTGAGCAAATGAAAGCAATGTGCGGCAACGTTGAAGAGCGATCTTCTCCTTGGCTCACTTCTTCTCTCGTGTCTCTTTTTCTCCTTTTCTTCTTCTGCCATCTGGCTTCTTCTTTTCTTGCAGGTTCTTCCCGGGTTGGGAAGGAAATCATCATCATGGTTAGGATTGGAGCTCGCCGGCAACGTTGAAGAACGGTCTTCTCCTTGGCTCCCTTCTTCTCCGCTGGTTACTTCGTCCAGATTTCTCCTTCGTTCTTCCTCCCTGGTCAGTTCGTCCTCCGCTGGTCTTCCTTCAAATTTCTCCCCCGTCGGTCTTTCTTCTTGGCTCCCTCTAGGATCGACTGGCCTCCTGCTTTAAAACCTTTCAACCGCCCTCGTCGTGGACCATCGTGGGGGGCAGTTGTCATGGTAATAGCGGCAGCACATTTGATCGTGAGGTGACTACGAAGCACGAACAAACATTATATATATATATATATGATTTCAAAATTTTATTATATTTCTTCTTTTTTTATTTCTTTATTTTATTCATAATTTTTGTTATCTTTGTTTGATTTGATTATTGTTATTGTTATTATTATTATTATTATTATTATTATTATTATTATTATTATTATTATTATTATTATTATTATTATATACATATATATTATTTATTTATCTGATTTAATTTTTTTATTTATATCTATATTATAATATACTATATTATATTTATTATTCTTATTTTTATATATATTTTTATCATATTTACAATTTTCTTTATTTTATTTTTTTTATTATCATTATTATTATTATTTTATTTGATTTATATATTATATTATATATTTTTTTTCATTATCAGTTTTTATTTATGTTATTTTTTAATTTATTTTCTTATACATATTTTTTTTTATCAAATTTGATTTATTTTATTATAATCTATTTTTATTTTATATTTTTTTTATCTGATTTTATCTATGTTATTTTAATTAATTTATTTTTATTATTATTTTTATCTTATTTGATTACCTTTTATCTAATTTAAATATATATATATATATATATTTGCTTCATGATTTGTATTCATGACTGATCTTGGGGTTAAAATTGCTCTCGGCTGATCTTGAGATTTGTGTATTTAGATCATCTCGAGATTTTTGCTCTCGGCTGATCTTTAGATTTTTGTATATTAGATCGCCTCGAGATCTTTGCTCTCGGCTGATCTTTAGATTTGTGCATTTTAGATCACCTCGAGATTTGTGCTCTTGGCTAATCTGGAGGTTTGAATATTTTTAGATCGCCTCGAGACTTGTGCTCTCGGTTCTTAAGATTTGTGTATTTAGATCGCCTCGAGATATGTGCTCTTGGCTGATCTTTAGATTTGTGTATTTTAGATCTCCTCAAGATCGGTGCTCTTGGCCGATCCGGAGATTTAAATATTTTAGATCATCTCGAGATCTGTGTTCTCAGCTGATCTTGATATTTAAAAATTTAGATCGCCTTGAGATCTATGCTCTCGGCTAATCTTGAGATTTAAATATTTTTAGATCTTATCGAGATCTGTGCTCTCGGCTGATCTTGAGATTTGGATATTTTTAGATCGCCTTGAAATATGTGTTCTCAGGCGATCTTGAATATATCCAAATATTATCAAATTTATTTATCTTATCCACATGTTGTCCTAATTTGATTATGATTTGGTTATATATGATTTTAAAAATTTTTTTTATTTGAGTTAGGACGTGCAAAAATTTTTTTAAATAAACAAACATTTCAACAAGATACAAAAGGATAATACGACAAGCACATTCCTCACATCAAAGAAGAAGACAATGCAAGAATGAAGGTTCAAAAATCATCATTCACCACAAGCCCTAGATCCATCTACAAAGAGGAAGAAAACATGGAAAAACAAGGAGAAAGAATGTGGCTTACCTTGCCAAACTCTTGGGGAAGAAAAAGCAACCAAGGAGGCGTCACTTGGGATAGAGGATGAAGTGGTTTGGGGTCTTTATCTTCATTCAAAAGGGAGGGATTAAAAAGTGTTTAGGGTTTGAAGATGACAAGAATGCCCTTGTGGCAGCAAGAAAAAAGTTTGCAGGAAAGCTCCCACACAAGCTGTACGGAGCTCGGCTCAATAAAAGGTTTAAGCCTGGAATTTGCATAGGTTGTGCCATTTCGCACAGGCTGTGCGGATTTCAGTCTTAACAAAAGCTTTTGGGCTAGAATTGGCACAACCTGTGCGGATTTCAGCCCAACAAAAGGTTTCGAAGCTGGAGATGGCACAAGCTCTGTCAGAACCCGATTGCAAAAACTATTCTACAATTGAGAAATCTCAGACCAAACATAACCCTACTGAACACACCCAAAGTAGGGAATAAAAATAAAGAAAAGCTCTCAGTATTATATTTAGAGTGTGCTTAAAGCAGGGTATCGATCCACGAGAAACTTGGAATTACTAGTACTAATTCAAATCTTGCTATTTAACCTCCACTAAGGTTGAAGCTTTCAAATCAAGAGTACAAACAAGAAACTAAGTCTTAACTAAGGCTGGATTCAACTAGAGGCAAATCAAGCATGAAGGAGGATGCTCAGGCATAGGTTTTTCCTAGGGTTTGATTAAGCTCTAGACAATGTTGCACTGATAATTGCAATTCAATTGAATAGAGAGAGTAGACAATCCTTCTCAGATATATTAACCCCTTTCTTAAGGCAAGCAATAACTAGTCCTATACGACGATGATACAAAATACCCTTTGACTGCAATACACTCTATGAACTCTTTCTAGAGAAAACATAGGCTCAGAGGGATAGACAATCCTTTTCTTGAAGTAATTGCCCTAATCCCATACAGAGTAAATCAGAACCTATTGTTGAATCTTACTACCTATGATTGCATTATGCATAGAACCCTAATGTAAACTCTCTCGGAAGAAACATGGTGAGAGGAATCTCAATCCCAAAGTGCCCTATTTCTAGGCAGATTTATGTTATCCTTTATTCACGGTATCTCTATACAATGTGGACCTTTTAATCATCACAAGCATACATCATTCATAAAATTTTTGGCTCTTGCTTTGATAGAGTTCATGGCAAAAAAAACACACAATTGAATTCAAAAGCATGATATTGTAATAAGAAAGTTGATACAAGATTAAAAGTCTACAACCAATGTTATTAAAGAATAAACCCTAGGTTCTACCTATGCCTAAACACCACAAGGTTTAGTTCTTTATTAGTGGAGAACAATCATATAATCCAAATAAGATAATGTAAATAAATAAAAACATTAAAACTTCATCAAGTGTCTAATGATGAACCACCATGTATCTTCTACAAACGCTGCCAAGAATGTTCTTTGACGGCTCTCATGGTGTCCTAGATAATGAATAAAGCACCAAAGATACATGGATTGCTGGAGAAGAGCTTGAGATTTATCCTTTTCTCTTCCCTCAACTTGACCGCCAAAAATTTCTCTAACACCTTTAGCATATCCTTTTATACCTAGTCCCTTACAGGCCTTCTACAGGTGTAAGAACAAGCCACTTACAAGTACCTTACAGTCGTAAGTACCGCCTATAAAGTCTTCTATCTAGGTGTTAAGGTTCAACTTATGATCATAAGTTTCTCTGCCTGGTTCCTATGAACTCCCTTTCGGGCACATGTCATCCCATGTGCTTCTCTACCTGACCCTTATGCCCAAGCTTACGGGTGTAAGTCCCGCTCATAAACCCTTATGCCTGCAATTATGCTCCTGCTTACGTGCATAAGCATGGCTGCAAGGTCTTCTGTCTAAGGTTTACAGCCATAAGTGCTACCGTAAGTGGGTCGTAAGGTGTCCCAGTTAGCATGTTCTTCTGTTCCTGATGCCGAGGGAGTTCTTTCTTTCTCATCTTGCTCCGAAATTGTTTCTTTTGAATATCTCATGCTCATTATACTCTACCCATGACCTAGAACCAATTTCTCAACATGTTAAGTACCATTTTCCAAGTAAATAATAGAATACATGCCAATTGAGTGTAGAAAAATAATACGAAAATATGTTCATCTATGCACTTAGTAATGCAATTCAATCTATACAGTCTAAGGCCAATGAGTCATCTCATAATAACAAAGAAGTGCCTTTAAGAAGATCCTCAAGAATAAGGACATCTGCAATTCTAGATAACTATATTGTATATCAAACTAAGTTTGAAATTGGATTTCATGTAGATCTAGTTACATTTTCCCAAACCATGAGTGGATAAAATTCTATATTTTGGTTAAATGCCATGAAGGATGAGATGGAATCTATGTATAGAATTCAAGCTTGGGATTTAGTCAACTTATCAAAAAGGGCTAAATTCATAAGCTGCAGAAGGATTTTTAAAATCAAAAGAGATAATTCTAGTAATTGCGAATGATATAAAGCTAGGCTTGTTACTAAGGGTTCTTCTCAAAAGGATGGTGGTGATTATCATGAAACCTTCTCTAAATATCAAAGAAGGATTCATTTAGAATTGTCATTACTTTAATAGCTTAATTTGATTTACAGGTCAACCAAATGGATATAAAAATGGCCTTTCTTAATGGAGATCTTTATGAGAAGGTATACATGAAACAACCTGAAGGTTTCAGTGATGGTGTCATAAAGTTTGCAAGTTAAAAAAAATCTATATATGGACTAAAATCGGCTTCACAACAATGGTATTTAAAATTTTACAAGGTCAGTGGGAGCACATACATTTTTCTAGACATATATTTAAAATATATTCTTCTTTCTAGTAGTGATTATAGCCTGCTAATTGAGACTAAACAATTTCTCTCTCAAAATCTTGAAATATAGGATATGGGTGAAGCTTTCTATGTCATTTTCATAGAGATTCATAGAGAAAGAAAACAAAGAATCTTTATATTGTCTCAAACGGCTTATATTGAAAGAGTTTCAGAGAGGTTTAGTACGAAAAATTGTAAATCACATGTAGCCTCCATAATCAAACACGATAAATTTCACAATGGTTAGTCGCCTCAAATTACATTGAAGCAAGTGAAAATAAAAGGTGTATCTTATTCATCTTCAGTGAGTTATGTATGTCCAAATTTGTGCCCGTCATGATATATGTTTGGTGGTTGGATTGTTTGGTCGCTTTCAAAGTAACCCTATTCCAACATTGGATAGTTACAAAGAAAATAATACAATATTTGCAAGGAATTATGGACTATATGCTGACTTACAAACTTATAGATAATTTGAAAATGGTCTAATATTCAAACTTACATTTTGCTAGTTGTTTAGATAACATAAATTCTAATTTTGAATATAACTTTCTTCACGCCGGCGGAGCTATATCTTGGAAGAGTACTTAACAAGCAATTCTTGCTTTGTCTACTATGGTGACAAAATTTATTGCATGCTATGAAGTACAACATAAGTCATTTGGTTAAAGAACTTTATCGGTAAGCTCAAAATTGTTGGTTTCATTCAAAGACCAATAAAGATCTTTTGTGATAATACCACTGTAATATTCTTTACCAAACATAAGAAAAGTGGGTGTAAATGTAAGGATATCGACATTAAATATTTGAGTGTGAGAGAGAGGGCATACAAAAATAATGTGGTGTTTGTTAAGCACACCAATGCAAACTAGATGATTGTGGATCCCATGACTAAAGGTGTAAAACCACCTTTTTTATATCATTTATCAAATAAATAAATGCATAAATAAGCTATAGAATATTGGGATATGTACAATGCCATGTTGTACAAATTCTAACATCCAACCTAATGCAATAAACCTGACTCAATGACACAAAAACAATCATAGCATAAAGTGGATTGAGCCTCCATGTGCTGTCCCACATGAACAATTGAGCAAACCGCTAGTGCTAACCAAAACGGAATCCCAGTCGTCTAGTCCTGAAAAATGGGTGGCAAGGGGTAAGCTACAAACTCAGTAAGTACTATATTTATACAATCATATAAGTAATCATACAATGAAATACAATTAATATCATACAATTACTCATATAAATTTATTTCTCAAACTCAGAAACATAAACAATTAATCAATTCATGAAAACAAACATGTCTATTAAATTTGCATAATAAGAAATATTAATATGGGCCCTTCTTGACCCACCAGGTCATATAATATTGTCGCCTATATGGACACGCATCCCAATCTCTCCAGGCACTATTATTGTCACCTATATGGACACGCTACCTTGGCACCCTATCGTCGCCTATATGGATAGGTGCTAATATCATCACAATATCACAATATCACAGCATCAATCTCAAAGTCAAGAACATATTCAATCTAGGTAAGAACTAATCATCTATCTTTTCAAATTATTCCATATCTCATATCTCAATATCAATCCGTGTTTTTGTACCACATATTCCTATTATTTTCTTTTAATCACACCTACATTTTAAATGAAAATGTTTTATTATTAACATATTGCAACATAAATTTTAGAATGCCATCAATCCCAAAAACTTAAAAATAAATAAATAATAGCATCAGGCGCAATATCTTCGTAAAATATATGCACAAGGAGATCATTCAAACCAATAAACTCAATCACACATAAAAATATAATTCACACAGTCAAACATATATTTACATACTTACATGAGTAATAGAACATACATAATAATCATTCCAACCAATAATCATGCAGCTACATTCAAGTATAAGTACTAACCTCTTGCCCAATGCTAAACAAAAGTATGTCTACCCTCTGATTTACCATTATCCTGCTCACCTATGACCAAACACATACTCAAATAAATTTTAATCTCTACTCAACGATATGAATATAACAATGTCTAGTAATCTTTTGTTTGCAACTAATTTGAGTTATTTATGTGCTTTTCTTTAAATACCAAAATAAGTCATCGGATCTATTATATAAAATTTACTACTTCCACAATTAATCCAATATAAATCTCTTATTCTCTTTAATCAAATCAATATATATATATATATATATATGCTTTATGATGACATAATAACATTATAATCTATTTCTCATCCTTAATCAAATATAGGAAAGAAGAAGAAAAAGGGGTCAACAACCTACCTGTAGTCTATCTTGGATGCCAATAACCCTCTAGATTCAATCTAACTCCTTCAGTTCACAAGATTAAAGCATGGAAAAGGGAAGTGTAAGCCTTAGAAGGAAAGAATCACAGCTATATGAAGAATAAGAGGAACGGATAGGGTTTTGCGGCTTTTATACATATACATAAATGTTAAATTTCTTGGTTGGGTACTAACTTTTGGTCAAATCTCACTTTGAGCACTAGCCTTCAATTCGTACCAAAGTGAGCACTAAGTTTCTATTCTCTTTCACCAACTGAGCATTTGGCCCTTTCTAGCAAGAAACTTATGACATGGCCGCCGGCTTGCTTGCGTGGACTCCTTTTTTCCACGTAAGAGTCTTTCATGGAGCCTTCTACGTCAGCGACTTACCCACTTAGGCATCTTCCAAGTGAGCACTTAACTTCAAATCGTTTTAAACTTTTAACCCTAGTTTTTTATAGTGGCGGCGAGGGTGAAATCGGCGGTAGCAATGCACCAGTTAAGGCATCTAAGTAAGGCGAGAAAGAGGTACGACCGTTTCAGTGACGAGAGGTGGGCCGGAAGTCCATCAGAATGAAAGGGAGATTTGGCGAGCAATGTAGCCGAAGGAGAAGTATCATAGAGATCGATTGGGTCGTAATGCCGCTGGAGTTGGAACTACTAGTTTACCGTAAGTTGAATTTAATGTTACAGGTCTAAATGAATGGAATTATTGTTGATGTTAGGGTTTGAATGGTTATTGCTTTCAAATCCATGTGTATTTTTGCGGGTTCAGCAAATTTTCTGACATCTTGTCTGTGTAAAACCATAGAATTTTAATTGTTTAACTAGGCGAGTACATTGTCGATGAAGTATTGAGTTTATCATGATTAGTGTTTAATTTCTTGAGATTTATTCTCTGTGTAATCAAAGGCTAAGTTTCTTTTTGTTTCCTCCCTTGTGTTATGAATAGAGTTTGGTATCACTATTTTATGAACTCTTGAGTTTATCATGGCTATTGCTGAATTTAAGTTTTTTCCCCCTTTTTTATGATTAGCTCTTCCAGGATTGCTATGATTTATTGTGATTATTAGCAGAACTATTTAGTTGAGAGTTTGGTGTTACTTTTGTAATGTGTTGCCTTCAATGTCTTTGGGCAACCAAATATTTTGATATATAACATTAAATCTATTTGTGAAAGAACTGAATAGATAAGTTGTTAGCTCTTGTGTTAATGATGATTATTGTTCAATTTCTTATGATTTCTTTCTTGTTAGATGATCTGAAAGTAAAGTTATATTTCTTTCTTGATATTGTGTTTATTTGTGATTCTGAGCAGAACTGAAAGTCTTTACCAAGATTTTAGTGTCATTCTATCTAATGAATTGCTTTTGACATGTTTGTTAATACTTTGAGGACTTAGAGATCATAATTTGATTAATGATACATTAACTGGTAATGATAGCAATTTATAACCAACTTTTGACTTCAAACCATGCTGTAATGATAACAATCATCATAATTTCTTAGAGCCAACAAGAAATATAACCATGCTATAATGAAATTAATGAGTAAATAGAACCATGAAACTGTGGTTAGCATTATGCTATAATGATTGATTAATTGCATTTTTTTCTTGCTGATGTTTCCATCATTTTATTATTCTTTTGAGATATTGTGAATGCATTTTTTAAATAATCAATCAAGTTAAGTAATACCTGTTTGGGCATTTTAATCCCAGTACGCAACTCAGCCTACTTCACTCTAGTGTTCTTCTACATAGTAGACAATAAAGTGAACATGTCTCCACCAAAGTTAGCTTGATATGTTGATTTTTGTTGCCATGACAAGATGTCTTTATTAGTTATCAAAGCCATGGCACAAGAACTAAATTTAGATATGGATGGCTATAGTTTCTCCTGGATGGATTATCTGAGTGATAATATGGGGAGGAGAGAGATTAAAACTGATGTAGATGCTTTAGAAATAACCCGAAGTGTTTATTGCATGGTGAAGTGAATGCCACTATTAGGGTTAATAGGGAACTCCCACTAGTTTTCAGTGATACAGATTCTGAGGAAAATTGAAGATAGAAGAATTTTGATGATAAGTACCAGGATGATAATCAAAACCAAGATCAGAATGAAGGCTGTAGGGACGAGGACCAAGAACATGATCAAGATCAAAATATGGATTAGGATCAAGAGCATAATCGGGACAATGTAGATGTTAAACCTAATAGTGATCTAAATGACTCAGATTATAGTCTTAGCGGTGAGGAAAATGATGCAGATGAGGTTAATAGTGATGGACATGGTACTGGGTTGGGTGATGGAGCAGTGGCCAATATTGTAGAAAGGCTTGCAAGAGATGGGGATGACTATGAGAGGGAGTATTGGGCTTTAGAAGAACTACATTTATGTTCTTCAACAGATAAGTCAGTTGTAGCTGTAAGTAGACCAAAATATGTAGAGTTTGTTAAGGAGTTTGATATGAAAGACCCACAGTTTAAAATTGGTATAAAGTTTAGAGACTTCAAGTAGTTCAGAGAGGCTGTGAGGAATTATGGTATAAAATACAGGGTGGAAATGAATTTCAGACCAAGCAATAACAAAAGGTATAAGGCAGTATGCAGGAAGAGATGTCCTTTTTATTTGTGGGCTGCTCCAATGATTAAGGACAAGAATACAGTTCAAATCAAATCAGCAAACCTCACCCACGAATTGCAAAGAATAAGGCATGTGAATGCCCAATGGATTGCAAAGAAGTATTTGGAACAATTTAGGGTAGATCCTAACTAGTCTATTATTGTTATTATTCAAGCAATTAGGATCAATTAGGAGGTTAAAATTAGTACCCTCAAGGCTTGGAGAGGAAAGGGTATTGCAAGAAGGTAAAATTCTTGTTACAATTATTCATATAGCTTGATAGATGGTAAATTTTATATATATATAACTTAATGTTATCTCCTTTCCTGTTTAATACAGGTTGATAGATGGTGATGAGAATGATCAAAAAAGAAGGCTGTATGACTATAGTCTTGAGCTGCTAAGATCACACCGAGGATCAGATGTCAAGTTCAAGTGCAATGCAACCATATTTTCAGGTATGTATGTGTATTTGGCTCCATTGAAGGCGGGTTTCTAAGCTGGCTGCAGGCAGGTCATATCCTTGGATGGTTGCTTCCTCAAAAGATTCTATGGAGGCCAGCTTCTCTCTGCTATGGGAATAGATGCAAATGATTGCATCTATCCCATAGCATGGGCTAGGGTGGAAAGGGATAACAGAGAGAACTAGACCTGGTTCTTAGAGCTGCTAGTACAAGATTTGGAGATTAATAACAACCACAATTAGACTTTCATGATTGATAGGAAAAAGGTATGGTTACTTTATAAGAGTTTTTAATGATTTAATTTCTGGTGCATTGCTAATGTAGTGTTGTTTTTTATCCCTGTGTTTTTTTATTTGTTGTGTGTATGTGTGAAAACCTTACTACTGAACGATAAGGCTTGGTACCTGCTATAGAGGAGCTATTTCCCAATAGTGACACAAATTTTGTGTTAGACACATACACACCAACTTTAGAACAAATTTTATGTGGCAAGACACGTAAAGATCAAATGTGGAAGTGTGCTAGGGCTTCCTATGTTCTTGCCTTCAACAAGGAATTTGAGACCCTTAGTGTGATGTCACCCTGAAGCCTGTGAATACATGAAAACCATAGACCCTCATCACTAGACTAGGTCACACTTCAAACCTTAGTTCAGATGTGACATGTTGTTGAATAATTTAAGTTATATTACAACAGTTTCATCCTAGAAGCTAGAAACAAAGGGGTAATTAGTTTAAATGAACAATTAGAACAAGATTGATGAGAAGGTGTTTATATAAAAATAATAATAATAAATTAATTAAATGTACTCCTAATTTAAACAAAATATTCTAAAATACTAAAATCTCAAGACCAGGCGAGAGCACAGATCTCGAGGCAGTCTAAAATATTAAAATCTCAGGATCAGCCGAGAGCACTAATCTCGAAGTAATCCAAAATATTCAAAATACTCAAATCTCAAGACCAGCCGAGAGCACAGATCTCGAGGCGGTCTAAAATAATCAAATTTCAGGATCAGCCGAGAGCACCGATCTCGAAGCAATCCAAAATATTCAAAATACACAAATCTCAAGACCAGTTGAGAGCACTGATCTCGAGGCGATCTAAAATACTCAAATCTCAGGATCAGCCGAGAACACCGATCTCGAGGCGATCCAAAATATACAAAATATACAAATATCAAGATCAGCCGAGAAAAACATATTTCAGGGCGATCTTAAATATCCAAATCCCAAGATCAGCCAAGAGCACAGATCTCGAGGCGCTCCAAAATATACAAAATATCCAAATATTAAGATCGGTCTAGAGTACAGATCTCAAAGCAATCTAAATACTCAAATTTCATGATCAGCTGAGAGCATAGATCTCGAGACGATTTAAAATTATCTAAATTTCAAAATCATCCAAGAGTATAGATCTCGAGGTGATCTAAAAATACTCAAATTTTCGGATCAGCCTATAGCGATCTTGATGCAACCACAATACCAAGATCAACCGCGAATATAAATCACAAGGCAATATATATATATATATAACAAATATAATTAATTAAAATAAAAAAAAATATAAAAAAATAATAATTAGTTTAAAAATAAATCAAATCGTAATATATATATATATATAACAAATATAATGAATTAAAAAAATTTTAAAAAAAATAGTTTAAAAATAAATCAAATCGTAAAATATATATAATTAAAATAAAATAAAATTCGATAAAATAATCAATCAATCAAATCAAATCAAATGATAATCATATGATAATAAAAATAATAAATTAAATTAAATTAAATATATATATATAATAAATAAAATAATATAGATATAGATATAGATATATATATATATATATATATATATATATATATATATATATATATATATATATAACAACAAATCAATTAATCAAATCAAGTAAAAATAATAATAATAATAATAATAATATAATATATATATATATATATATATATATATATATATATATATATATATATATATATATATATATATATATATATATATCTTAAAACATAATAATAAATAAATAAATAAAATTCATATCTTATAAATATGTATTATATACAAAACTGAAATCAGATATTAAAGATAATATATGTAATAAGGGTAATAAATTAATAATATAAAATATAAATAAAATAACTAAAACAATAAAATAAAATAATAAAATAGAATAAATATTATATATATATGTATATAATATAACAAAAAATATATATAATGTTATATATATATATATATATATTTAAGAGAGAGGGAGACGTGGGGTGCATGAGAACGTGAGAGGAATGGTCGCCCACGCGTCTCACAACTGCACAACCTCACGATCTACATAACGGCCCACATCCATGGTTTTTTAAAAGGAGGAGCGGTTCGAAGATCGCAAGGGAGAAAAAGAACCTGTAGAAGAGCGAAGATCGAAGGAGAAGAGCGAAGGAGAAAGACGAAGAAGAAGGTCTTTATTTTTTCTCTCTCTAAACTTATATTCATATATATACATATATTAAGAGAAAAGAAAGTCGTTGCCTGCTGTCGCTGCCTTTGATTGATGCTATCGTTGCCGCTGCTTGACGTCATCGCTGGTTTTGTCGTCATTGCTTGGTGTTGTTGCTGCTCGCCACTGATGCTGATGTCTTTACTGTGATGTCGCTGTTGCTCCTTGCCGTAGCCATCACTGCTGCCGGTCTTGATGATGAACCCATGAAGACGGAGGTGAAATGAAGAAAGGAGCCGGAGGAAGACCCCCGGAGGAGCACCCAAAAAAAATGAAAGAGAAGAAGATCGGGAAAGGAAAAGGGGACCCGGAGGAAGACCAGCGGAGGTGAATTAGAAGGAACCATGGAGAACGGACCAGAGGGAACCGGAGAGAAAGAAGAGAAGACAAAGGCAAAAAGAAGGAAGGACGGGGCCAAGGGAAGCCAGTCGACCCTAGAGGAAGAAGATCTCAAGAAGAAGAAGATAGAAGACTAAGGAGAAGAAGAAGAAAAAAGATTCCGAAGAAGAAAAAAGATTCCGAAGAAGAAAGATGGAACAGAAGACGACGAAGATGGGTCAAAGAAGAAGAAGACGGAGAACTAATGAAGGGGAGGACTAAAGAAAGAAGAAGAAGGAGGAAAAGAAAGAAAGCAACTGGTTTAAAAAAAAAAAGAACATGAAGAAGAGAAGAAAAGATTGAAGAAGCTCCTTACTTCCTCTTCCTCCGATGCTGCCGATGCTGTCCGTTGTCGCTACTGCCGTCATTACTGCATGCCGCTATCGTTACTGCTTCTTTACAGGAGATCAGGAAGCACCAGAAGGGCACGAAGCTGCTGATAAGGAAGCTACCTTGCTAGAAGCTCGCGAGAGAAATCGCACAAGACTTCATGATAAACCTGGGGTTTCAGAGCCATGCCATTCATGGCCAAAGATATCCAGAAGCTGACCCAGTAGACCTGTGAAGCTGCGAGTGGGTTGGAGTTGATCATGGCTTCAGCAGGGACGAGAAGAGCTTGTGCTTGGGCTGCTCGCTCCGAATATAGGATATGTGTCCATTGTTAGATGGAAAAGATTAATCAATTTTTCATAACACAAAACCTACAATGTACAAGGTATATATAGATACACAGTTATATAAATAAGGTAGCTATACAAATATAGATATACAGCTGTATACACAGCTGTATTCCCTAACACCCCCCCCAACAAACTCACGGGGGATCAAACATCGAGAGTTTGGAAAAGAGAAAATCATGTTGTACCCGTGTCTGAGATTTAGTAAACAGATCCGTAAGCTGACGCTCAAAAGGAACAAACTGGGGAGCCAGAATGCCTTTGCTGTACTGATCACGCAAGAAGAAAGCATCAACACCAATATGCTTGGAGAGGGAATGTTTGACAGGATTCAAAGTGATCTGAATGGCACCGGTGTTGTCACAATGTAGAGGAGTAGGAGCATGTGAGACAACACCAAGATCATGCAAAAACCAATGCAACCAAACAATCTCCTCAGCAGTAGTAGCCATAGCGCGAAGCTCTGCTTCAGTGCTAGACCGAGAAACACCAGTTTGCTTCTTGGACTTCCAAGCAATGAAAGAAGAGCCCAAGAACAAACAGAAGCCAGTAACAGAACGATGATCAGACGGATCACTAGCCCAAGTAGCATCAGAATAAGAACGAAGCTCCAGAGAACTGTGCTAAGAGAAAAGAAGGCCTCGAGACGGAGTCGCCCGAAGATAGCGCAAAAGCCTCAAAAGATGGGCATAGTGAACAGAAGTAGGTGCACTAACAAACTGACTCAAAACATGCACAGCATAAGCAATGTCTGGACGAGGCGGGCGGCTGGGGCCGAGTGAGGCAGCGACAATATCTAAAATAAATATACAACTTTCAAGGCAATAATAAGTTCTATATTTTAAGGCAACAACGAGGCATGCAACGTGGCGACAAGGCATAGGCAGCAACACTAATATAAAGATATTTTGTAGTCCATATATATATATATATATATATATATATATATATATATATAATAAATAGCAAAATTTATATTTCGCACATTTTCTCGCCTTTTACTTGTATTTGAGCCCTTAATCGGAGGTTCCTAAGATCTCAGTCTGGGATAATTAATAATGGAGGCTTGCCTCTATTAGGAATGGAAGAGCCTACAAAGATAAAAATAAGTAAAATAAAATAACATTTGTGATTCGATATACCGCCTGGTGTCTCTTCACCGATACGACGCCAAGGAGGGTATTTTCGATCCCACAGAAGGATTCGAAAAAGGAGAGATGCAATGGCAAAATGTTAAACAATGCTCTGTCCAAAGATCATAAAAAAATTAGAGAAAGCAAAAACATTTAGTTGGGCATGCATATCAACATGGTCAGGTGGTAGCCAATACTAAGTAACAGAACCTGGTGCCCAATTCATAGTAGACATGACTGACAAAACATGCACATGTAGAAAATGGCAGCTCACTGAGGTGCCATGTTGCCATGCTATTTCAGCCACTTTTTCAAACCAGGACAACCCTCAGAATTATGTAGATGAGTGCTATTGGGTGTCCACCTTTCTCGAGACATACAAGCATATACTATACCCTACACAGAACAAGGGCTGCTGGCCTAGGAGTGACCAACAACTTATAAACCCACCAGAGCCTATCCACAAAATAGGGGAAAGAGACCAATGCTTAGGTGAAAAGAGACAGGTGAAGAGGCTGGATTCAACAAAGGCAAGGTCAGCAGAAAGGGTTTCATAATGACTTACAACATATGTGGTGGTAAGGGACAGAACAAGAGGTGGTTTCACTCATCACAGGTTTGCAATTTTTATTTGATCATAGTGGGTTTTTTGTTCTAGATTTGGTTATTGTAGTGACACAATAATCATGCATGGCATGGTAAGAAGAGGAATAGAAGGGCATCAAGCACATCAAGTCCTGTTATAGCACCTACTAACAATGAGGTGAGTAGATTAATAAGTGCTTAATAATAATTATGGTTGAATATGTCATTATTGAATTTGATTTCCACAAGAAACAGAGAATGACCCCATTGATGCAATTGCCCCTCAAGCTTTACAAGAACATTACCAACAAGGTTTTATCACATAATAGTGGGTTTCTGATTTTAATGATGCAATCTATTTTTTTTTCAAACAATAATGCAGCATTGATCTACTAAGTGCAGGGGCTTCTGGGATGAGTAGAGGACATGGTAATGAAGGCCAAGAAGAACATGAACCAACTGAGTGGAGGGGCTTCTGGAATGATTTATCATAGGTGAATACAAATTTGTTCACAATATGAACCCCACTACAATTTCTAAATTTGTGTTCTTCCTGGCTTTCAGGTAACAAACAACTCTGACCAAGGCGTGCCAACAAGTTAGACAAGTGGAGGGAATAAACAACTGCCAGCTAGAGTGCGGAAGAAGAAATTAGGTACATGAAATGTATTGAGGTCTCGAACGAAGGACAACACTTTGGAGGCTAAAGAGAAAGAGGGAACTGTTGGGAAAAGAAAAACAATATGGAAACCACCTAGTGTGGGAAGGTCTAGATGGGATATTTTAATTTTGTTTTTTGGTAAATTGCATCGTGTAAATGCATACTTGTATGTTCTGTGTTTTTTGGAACTGTGGAGACAATAGTAACTTGTATGTTCTGTGGTTCTGATTTTGGGCAAATATGAAGGTTGTAGTTTTATTTTGGGCAAATATGTGGGGACAAAAGTAACTTGTATGTTCTATTGTGTGAACTTCATACTTTTTGGTGTTAATGAAATGTGTTTTTTAATGGAAATTTGTATAGTGTAATAATCTGATTGTATTTAATTGGGGGTGAACTGAGTCCTATTCATACTGAATTGAGTGAATTTTTATGCAGGAGTGAACTTTCATACTTTTTGCAGGAATTATGATTTGACACACCCTGTGTGTATACAGCGAGTGCACAGGTGTCAAAGTAACAAAGTACCCAAGGGGTGGGTAGTCGAATCCATAAGGAATAGAGTCTAGAAACAACTAGTATTGCTAATTAGCTAGAGTGATAATCAATTGGTGATTATGTTCAAGATGTTAATAGAAGATAGGAAAATGAGCATAGAGTAAAAGGAAGAGGCAATCAATGATAAAACGGGGTACTAGGATAATGCTCTCCCTAGGACTATTGTTTCAAGTGCAAGACTAACACTACACTTCCCTAATTGAGATTTAAAGAGTCGTGGAAGTCGAAAAGCACATGGTCCCAAATCTAAGGTCAACCGTGACTAGCCCTCTACATATGCCCCGGCGAAAAGGAAGACTCTCAACACCTCACACTGCATGGGACTGCTTGGGGTTCTAGGGACTCCAAGTGATAAAACCTATTCCTAAATCTAGATCAAACCCTTTGATCCAGGTGAAGGATCCCTAATAACAACTAAGCCCCAGCGGAGAGGATCTCTCAACACTTCACTCTATTGTGCCTACACAACTAAGCCACAACGGAGAAGATCTCTCAACACTTCACTCTATTGTAATTGCAAAGAACTCTTGGAATGTGGAGGTAGGATAAATCGCATTGGAAGGGAAAGCGGAAGTTCCACTACCTCTCGACTCACATTCTCAACCCTCTTCAACCTTACTAAATCTAATCCTAATGGTGATGGTCACTGATTAAAAGGATGATTAGATAGATTCTTAACCCTAGTGTCACTCTAAAGAAAAAATCAAATAATAATCAAACAAGATTAAAACTCAATTAAAGAAAACATAATAAGAGCCAATGAAACAAAATCATACTAGGGTTTACATGTCCAAGTACCCACTAGGGGTTTAGCTCTCCATGGAGCAATACAAAATCAACAATGAAATAGAAGATAAATGCAAACAATCCATAAAGATAACCCCCTTTTTGTCCGTGATGATGGTCTTCAAGAGCCGCTTTTCCTTCTCCAAAGACTCCTCCATCGAGCCTAAGACACGCCTCTCCGGAACGATGTCGTCAAAAGCTCCGCCAATAACTCTCATTCGGAGGGAATAGATGTTGAATGGCTTAGAAACGCTCCAAAACCTAGCAAAAACCTCCTTCAAACCCTAGCCGCACTCCCTCCCAAAGATAGGAAAAAGATCCCTTCAAACTCTCTTCAATCGGCCTTTTAAACACAAAAATCTAGATTTCACGTGCCCATGTGGAATTTCCAAATGAGCATGTGGATTCTCTATTTTTCTGATTTTCACACTGCATGAATAATAACTGATACAGTAACCTGTGAAAAGTGCTTTGCTATAGTGATCCCGAATTTCTCTTCTTCCATTGAGGCCACACGGTTGGACACAAACCCTGTGGTAGGTCATGTAGCTTCTTCTCTTTCGAATGTGTTGATAAAGCTCTTGAAAACTCTACATAGGGCGGAGCATGAGTGTGTGACTGCTGTTGTGCCCTTCCAACTTGTAGATAGACTTGCACAGTCTTGGAAGTTGGCAAACACTCTCATGCGTGTGATCGTGGCTCATGTCTTGACCCTTGTTTCATGCAAGAAAATCCTCAAAATCTGCGTTCATGACCTATTTTTGCTTCCTTTCTTCTTATACTGTCTCCACAACCTTGAATGCACAAAAAAATACAAAAACACATGAACGAGCCATAAAACCTGATAAAAGCAATGCTCATAGTAAGTAAAGCATACTTAATGTTATGCATATGCAATCTTTTACACAAAGAAATGATGCATGAATTAACCCATGATTGTGAATTAACCCAGACAAAGCACTGACTTCTTCTATTGCTTGCGAATTAAACGATGACACAGGGAGGAATTATGAACTTTCCAATTTATGCCCTTGATGCTTCTGCTGCAGCTTTTCCTCTATTGTTTGAAGTGGAAGACCTATTGCAGTGACTTCAACACTGAAAATAGTAAAAAACTAGGGCATGTCATAAGTTTCTCGCCAGAAATTAAAACCTCTTGCAGTGCCCTCTTGTAGTAACAGCAGGAATTGTGACCTCTGCTAATAATTCAAAGCTCACTAGACATCGCACACTCAGTCGGCGGACATCGCCAGACATGAAGCACTGTTACCAACGATCGCACGCTAGTGGGAAGCATGGTAAAAAACTAGGGCTAAATGTAATCCCAGCTTCGATGATGAAGACAATGCCTACATTGCAGCCGACGTGGGTCCTTTCTCGCTAACCTGGGTAAGTCACTACCGTGGAAGGCTCCACGACAGCCTCTTACATGGAAAATAGGAGCCCACGTAAGCAATATGGCCTCCATGTCATAAGTTTCTCGTCAAAAAGGGCCAAGTGCTTAATTGGTGAAAGAGAATAGAAACTTAGTGCTTAATTTGGTATGAATTGAAGGTTAGTGCTCAAAGCGAGATTTGACCAAAAGTTAGTACCCAACCAAGAAATTTATCCACATTAACCCTTATAATTTATTTTAATTATATGCCAGCCAATTTTTCACATTGACTCCCAACAGTTATTTTATTTTTATTTTAGTATGTGAATCATTAAGTACCATTTAAAATGTATTTACTCAATAATTATATTGTTTTAATGTGAATATGCACAATAGTAAATTTTAATTGCAAATTTAATCAGGGTTTTTAATTTTGTGGATATTACAAAAGGTATAGGGGGAAAATTATATATTCTAGGGTCATGTGAATCATATGGGCCTACTTAAAATGTAACATCTCTGGTGTTGTTTTGTGAAACATATAAAATATTTGTTCAATTAAATTTAATAAAATATTTTAGCATTGTGAATCATTAAGTACTATTTAAAATGTTTTTACTCAATAATTATATTGTTTTAATGTGAATATGCACAATAGTAAATTTTAATTGTGAATTTAATCAGAAATTTTAATTTTGGAGATATTATAAAAGGTTTAAGGGGAAAACTATATATTCTAGGGTCATGTGGATCATATGGGCCTACTTAAAATGTAACATCTACTTTATGAATTCATTAAATCCATCAAGGTGATTAAATTGGACTCTAATGACTTTCACTAGTTATTCATAAAGTTCATTTGTGATGTCACACCCCAACCCAAAGCCAGGCACGCGGCAACTGCTACGATATCTTGAAATAGGTGGGGAACAAATCCACCACTCCAAGACATCGCTAGGTTACTAATATCCTGTGAACATGTTTTCCATAAAACAATAGAAACTACACAACATAGGGATTTTCTCAACCATCAGCCCAACAAAGGTGTACACATGAAATAAGTTCAAATACAGAAATTACATAAGTTCACACTACAAAGATAAAAATACAAATTTTTAATTCACTCTTGTAGGTCCCATACTACAACCAAATATAAGTCAATCTATAATGCAGGCAAAATGAGGTGTTGAAGAACTTAGCACAATTACCCTATAAGCTAAGAAGGCAAGCCTGAAAAAAATAAGAAGGTAATATTATGACTAACAAAGTTACTTAGTGAGTGAATAAGCAAGTAATAGAATAAGCAGTTTTATATAAACATGGAAAACTAGAAAACATACTTTTTAAAATCCAAATCTAAAAAGATACAGTAGCAACAAAGATAAATCATAAACCAATCTTAAGGATTTGTCAAAAATTTTGCCTGATTTTAGCAGTGGAGACGGCTAAGTCTGGGCACACTAAGGCTGCTACCCTTGCGTTTTTTCACTGAGACCACACACATGGTGAATCATGGCGTCTCAGTTTTACTGGAGGTACCCACTCCCATTAGGTTTTCTCCATGCCTCCTAAATGGGTTCAAATATACCGGTCACCCACGCAACCTTTCAATAGGCTGGATCGTGTGGACCCCTATTATAGTAAGTGGAGCGCTAAGCTCCTACACTAATGAAATTATTATGCAATCACAAACAATATATATGTATACAATAATAATAATAATAATAATAATAATAATAATAATAATAATAATAATAATAATAATAATAACTTGAAACATGATCCTGGTGCCACACACATTCACACACATTCTCATTTCCATATTGAACCCATATCATCAAGTAATAGTCATAATTTTAAATAAAAAATCCCAAGAGAAAACAAAATAAGTAAACACTTATTAAGATTGATAATGTTAAAAAAACCATATTCAAATAGCCATAATGTACTCATTTGAACCAAAATAGCATATTAAGCATACTCAGCAAAAGAACTCGCACATATATATAGGTGCATATATATAATAAAACGGTAACAAACCACAATCCACTTACAATCTTTCCGCAAGAAAAATTGAAGAAATCTCCTATTCCTCCACAAGTTCCTTGCCTTTGCTAGGGGTCTCACAACCTAAAAGCAAATAAATGAGAGATTTACTGATTTAGCCTGGGTAGCAAGCATAACATGCATCTTAGCTCTAAATGCAATGCATGAAGGGCTATGAACTTATAGCCAATTGAAACATATCTTAAAAAGTTAAACCAACTAATAGTCTTCAATAACCCTAGCTAAGTAGCTCAACTACAACCCACTAAAGGTAAAGGAGCCCAAGTTGGACAAAGATTGCTTAAACCAGTCCCAACTAGCTTAAACTAGGTAAAGATGACACTTGCAAAATTTTGGTGTTACAGTAGAAGTTACAGTAACTCTACCCTGAACCTAGCATATAATTACTATTAGAATTCCAAGCACTACAACTAAACCTATACTTGTGACCATTTCATTTTCACCTCCAAAACAATTTTATTAACCATCATCGATATGGAAATAACTTCAAGAACAACTCAATTTTTAACTCATCTAGCTTTTATGAAAACATGTAAATGTAATTCTACAATAACTCCTCCACTTTGCCTTCACATTAAATACTCCATAAATTGTTAGAGAGAAGTATCACATGGGATCCTAAAATTTCAAAGTAGTCATAATCAATCTCAATCTTCCTTGCTAACATTTGAGTTCATCTCACTTTATAATGTGAACATTAATAATCTCATCAATTGATAAGTGATGTATCATATATATTTTATTGATTATCTTTTGCACTAAAATGATCTTCAAGAATGTATTTATAGATGATTTGGTGATTAGTTTGTTCCATTTATACTTTTAGGCCAAAAGAAGCGCAACTCAAGCCAAAATACAAATCGGGAGCAAAATAGAGCCGAAAACAATATTCAAAGAAATACACGGGCAAGGTACACTCCTTTATACCTGCCCATGTATCTTTCAGAGTATCGACAAAACTGAGCATCCAAATAAATACTCAGCCTATGCATATAGCCTTGTACAGGACCATGTACTCCCCAGACTTAAGTCATCCCAAGAAGAACACAGTCATGTATATGATGTACACGCCTGTGTACATCCAGGAATCTAAAGAGCATGGTTTAGAAGCGAACACCGACTGAAGAAAGACACATGCCCATGCATCTCTAGAATTGAGAAACAAACCATCCAGAGATATACATGGCCAGATGATGAGATACACGGTTGTGTACCCCAGGAGTCTTAATTTTGAGCTATCTGTAGATCTACACGGGCAAGATGAATGCCCTTGTACTTGCCTGTATGTTTACTCATTTCCTGGGGTAAATAGAAGGCTAAAAAGGTTATTCATGAGAGAGATTCTGGGAAAGTGACTTTGGGATGACGATTAGGATTTTGAGTGAATCAAAGGAAGAAGAGAGAGTTTGAAGGAGCCACTGGAGTGACGATCTAAGGCGACGATATCGGTTCACATCTATCCCTATATTGAAAACAATGAGAGGGGGTTTCTTCTTCCATAAATAGTGTTCTATGGCTTTATTTCTAGTGCTTTGAGATGAACATGAACCCTATGGAGGGGTAACTTCCTTGGGCATTCAGATTTGATGTAACTTAGGACAATTTTATTTTATTATTGATTTTAATATAGATTTCCTTCAGATCGTTTGGTTCATCTATGTCTTTATATTGTTGATTTAGTGTAACGAGAGTGGCTATTTCATTTTGATTGTGTGATTGATATCGAGATATTCATCATGTGAGATCACCCATAGATGAAGGGAATCAAGAGTGCATGCTAGAGATAGGCCACTTGTGATTCTTCTTAGTAGATTCGTGTAGCAAGAGCTCCGATTTCTATTTGGGATTTCCTAGATCTCTATGTAATCGTCTGAAAGTAGGATTATAAGAGATTCAATTCTACCGTAGCATGGGATTAAGTATTGGGGTAACTCGAGAGAGCACCCGATATATTTTTAAATTCCTTCGGTCTAACAATACAAGGGTTTAATCTATATTTAATTGCAATTACTTCAATTCTAAAATCCCAAATGAAATCTTATCCGGACACCATCTTCTTCTATTGATAACTTGCCTCCTAGACCAGCGATTTTAGTTCTTTTCATTCTTGGATTTTAGTTGATTTAACACACATTGATACTTTGGTCTTAGCTATATATAACGATGCTAGAGTTAGTACTAGTACTATTTAGTTCCTGTGGATTTGACAAGTCTACTCACACACACTATTACTTGATAACCCGTATACTTGCGGAGTAGTGTGCATTAGCACGGCACAACACATCATCAATAAATTCCAAACTGCATTTTATCAATCTCTGATTTCACACCACTTTACAAACATTAAGTAATAACATATCAATCTTCTACATCCCATACAATTTACCAAATTATAGATTTAGTCTCTTCTATCACCATAGAATCCATCTAAATCCCATGAATCTAATACGACAATTACAAGCCACCATTTTAGCATTTTCATACAACAAATTTTCATTCAAGAAGATTCAATAAAAAATCTAGGAAAATTCAGCATAATACTATAAAATTCTCCTTAAAACAATTTAAACATGAATCACAAAGAAAACAAATAGATCCAACCCTACTCAAGCTAAGCTTTTTCACTAGATCAGCATTTATGATGCAAGCTTGCCTTTGACACCTTAATAGCTCTCTTCTAGCTTGTTCTCCCACTCCTATAATCCAAAGAAAATCAAGAAATTTCAAGATCATCAATAATAAGCATGAGATCAAAGCCTCCAATTAGGACTAGTTTCAAGAAATCCAACCGTTAATCAAAATAAGGAAAAGAAAATTCAAGCTTCTCACCTTAAAGCTTGAAGAATTGAAAATAAGGGTGATGGGGAAGAGAGTTATAAGCTTAGCCTCTGGTTGAGAAAAAGATAGATGAAAGGACAATAAAAACTAATGAAATTCTTAAGGAAACCAATGCTACTACAGTACATGTTTGTAGTAACCGCTATAGTGGCTGCTATAGTAATATCATGTTTAGTGCAACAGTAATGAGCTAAGATAAATCTATAGAAAGTTGAGGCCTATGATTAAAAATAATAGGCATTACATGTGGGAACTCTACAAAGAGTGTTATGCATCATGACACATGGAAGGAAAGCTTTACTTTCAAAAGCAATGCTAGTATGGTTCATGTGTAATAAATCTTGATGGAATCCATATATGTATTCATTTTTAGGGAGTTCATTTTGGCCATTCTAATTTTTTCTATCTCATTAAGTTAATATGTGAACCAAGTTGGAGATCACAAGAAAAAAAAACATTTAGTTTTCCTTAAAGGTGGTTCACATTCCACGGCCCTTGAGTTGCTACTTTATGGAGATAAGCATTTATCCTTAATTGTGAATGATTTACAAATTAAAGCTAGATTATTATTCCTTGATTGAGGGAATAATGGGTAATCTAAAGGTTTTGGAGCTATAAAGTGGGTCCCTCATCTTATCTGTATAAGGGCTTGTGCTTCATCAATATTACCCATTAGTTTTCAAAGAACAATATGACTAGAAGTTCCTCACCCATAAACAATTACCTATACAAATTTAAGTGTTCAATTGCAACATGTTCAAGCACAATTGGGCGGAGGTATATGATCTTTTTCCCTACTCTTTTTTATTCTTTTATATTTAATGTTGTTGTTCTAACAAAGGTGACTCAGTCATAAACAATATGTGAAATGAGAGACAGTGACTTAATATACTTAAAAATTATGTTATTTTATTTTAGACAAGAAATTATAGAATAAAATGTGTTCTTGTAATTTTTTTCTAGTAAGCTAGATTTTTAATTTTAATTTAAAGATGAGTTTGTTATTCTTTCCCAATGTATTTATTTGTTTCCCCCCCTAAATACGAGAGAATCACTCAATTGTGTGCACATGGGGTTCATGATGTTATTAGAAGTAAAATATCAACCAACTTAAGTTATCATGATGCCATGTGTGCTGAGAAGCTAACAAGGAAAGAAACATGCGGTTTAAATCTAAAAAATGGGTTTAATAGTATTACTGACATTATTGTTACTAGACATTTAATTTAGTGCAAAGTTCAAGTTAATTATAAAAAATACAAATGTTAACAATCATCTTCTCACATATGACTACTAATCAAGAATAATAAAAGTTTAAGTAGGTTGTTGTCAGATAATTTAGAGAAGAAAACAATTATGGGTAGAGATGAATTTCAAACATAACATACAAGCATATTAGAGTTAATAATTAACATTTTTAGTGATATTTTTGTCAGGGTGCTACCATATTTGGGGCCCCAACAATTAATAAAGTGGGTCATCACATTTAAAAGGAAAAAAAAAAGCTATGTCAATTAATGGAAAGGCAAGGGCAAAAAGGTAAACTCAATAGAAGGGGTTTTATTTTGATCATTTCTAATTCGTATGAAGAATGAGTGAGGACTGTAGCTAAATTGGGGGTAAAAAGATCTTTATAAGGAAAAGAGAAGAGACTAGGGTTTGATGTTTGCAAGAAAATCGGATAGCAATTCGTGTCGGATTCCGCCTACACTGCGAATAGTTCATCCTTGCAAGTAGATCTCCAAATCCACCGGTTTGATCTCTCTTTTATTTTTCCTTGAAGTCATAGTTCCATCTTTGTGAGATGATGAATGTGTGCATTGTTGAGGGTTTCTCCCATTGAATACACATACCATTGTGCTTGTATGCCTCTAGTTAGCTAGAGAGAAATCTTTGTAAACCCATTGTTGACATAGAGGAAGCATTTCAAGTGACTCTAAAGAGTCATATGGTATTCCTCTCTATTAGAAGGGTTTTCCATGCTAAAACCAGTGTCTTGTTTGGTTATTTGTATTTGTTGTCATTAGAGATCATTATCCCATTCTAGATCACAAAGAGGGGGTTAAATTTGCATTTTCAAAGGTAGTATTTGACCAAGGGGGGGTCATACACTCTCACTGAGATCGCATAAAATCAGCATAAAGGCTTGCGGGCTCCTTGCGGCCTGCAAAGAGCACGCATAGGGTCAACAAAATGGCTTCTGGGCAGGGTGTGTCTGCATATGGACCACATGCGTAAACAGTAATATTGTTACATTATGGCTACAGTAAACATAAACAATAACTGTGCTACAGTCTTCCGCTGAGATTTTCAACTATTATAGTACCAGGAACCTGACAATTTTTATATTTAACCTAATTATAAATTATGTGTTTATGTACATGGGTACATCCTCATGAAGTGGTTTGTTGATTTTTATGCTAATAAACCAATTGAATATTATGAGAAATTGACGAAAAAGATAAGGTCCTTTATCAGAACAAGTTCGTAGGACTCCAGAAGTCTAAATTAAGGGTGGCAATAAGTTGTCCGGACCTACCGGCCCGATTTTGTCCGGCCCCGAATAAATAGGGTTTGGACAAAAATTTTAGTAATGCGGGCCGAATCCGAACATAGTCTAGTTGTCCGGATTTAAATCCGGGCCGGGTCAGGCCCAAGAAATCCGGACAACCGGGCCCTTATATTTTTAAATTTCTTATATATATAATGTTAAGCCCATGCCCAAGCACATGTTTTTTTATTGCTAATTAAATATAGTTTAGTATTTAAATGATTGTTCAAGATTCAAAGCCCAAGCCCATATATAATTATTTTTTTATTTCTTATATATATATATATATATATATATATATATATATATATATATATATATATATATATGATTATTCATGCTTTTTTTATACATTTCAAGCCCAAGCCCATATTTTTCTTATATATATTTTTAAATATTTTATATATATCCCGACAACCGGGCCTTTGTTCATGATTGTCATTGAAATGTATATTAAATGTCCGGATTTAAATGTATATAGTTTAGTATTTAAATTAATTTTAAATGTATATTACAAGATTCAAATAAAATTCGGACATTCGGACAGCCCGGTTTTGAAAAACAACCAGGTCTGGGCAAGTCACACTTGTCCGGATTTAAAACCGGGCCTGGTCCGAGCTTCTAATTTAGTTACTTATAATAGTAGTTGTCCGGACCCGGATTTTTGCCACCCTTAGTCTAAATGCAAGCATGAAAGCATTACCAACAAAGCCAAAATTCATTCCCATGGGAAAGTAATTTACGGGAAAGTAATTGATGGAAAAGTAACATTCTTTTGTTTGGTATGCATTGGAAAGTTGTATTACATTGATGGGAAAGTAATATTTCTGTGTTTGGTATTGGAAGATATTCTTGGGAATCTATTGGCATAATGATAGAAATGCCCTTGTGTTATATTGCTTATCCACAACTTGTTAATCAATTTTTAATATTAAAATAATTAAAATAATATATTTTTAAATGTATAAAATGTATTTAATATTAAATATTTAAATAAATCATTTTTAAATAATAAATTATAATATGTTTTGGATATTAAAATAATAATAAAATGTATTAAAATGTAATAGTAATTAATAATAATAATAATAATAAAATGTTTTAAATAATAATATTAATAATGAATAGTAATAAATTAACTTTGTATACACATTAGCAAGTTTAATATAATGCATGGATAGCTAGTTTAGTAAGTGAGAAAACTCTATAATAAGTGGTTTACTATAAAAAAAAATAGAAACATATTATATTAAGTGAAGGTAGCTAGTTTAGTAAGTGAAAAAACTCTATAATAAGTGGTTTAATATATATAAAAAAATAAGTAGAAGCATGGTATATTAAGTGAAAATTTAATAAAATACGTGGATAGTTGGTTTAACAAGTGAAAAAATCTATAATAAATAGTTCATTCTTTTTAGAGTGATGCTAACACTGGCTCTGAGGTTAGTAACCCCAACCTCGGGGTTAACAACCACAGCCCAGGGGTTAGCATTCAATAGCCTAGGGGTGGGGTGAACAGACCCTTGTATTATTCTACTTATCAGCAATTTATCAATCAATTTTGAATATTAAAATAATAAAAAAATATTTTAAAATGTATAAATTGTTTCAAATATTAAATAATAATAATAATAATATGTTTTAAATAATAATATTTTTTAGATAAAATGTTTTAAAATAATAATAAAATATTTATAAAAAATATTATTTTTTTTGTAATATGAAATATTTAAATATTTATTATTTAAATATTTATATGTTTGAGAAAAATCTCAAGGGTAAAAGTAATTTTGAAAAAGTTTGAGGGTACTTTGATAAAATTAAATTGGTTCACTTTTCTTTCTCATGTGAATCCAACTTCTCACCATTTAGTTAGGGAATCACTTTTTCTCATTTGATAGAATTTCTCTCCCATGGTTTTTCAACAAAAAAAATATATCAAACATGATATAGTGATTTTGTTGTGTTACTTTCTAAGGAAAGTTGAGTACTTTCTCATGCACCAACTGTAACTTAAGGTTTGAATGATGGGGATAAATTTGTACTATCCCAATTTTCTATTGTAGATAGTAGACATACCAACAAATTTCACTTCCAAGGACAAGGGAAGTTAAAAAAAGAATAAAGTTTATCAAGGCTAATGAGTTAGAATTCATGTAAAATGTTTCTGTTGGATTGGACACAATTTCAAATGAGTTAGAGATAGACATTCCTCTTTTTTTTTTCTTTTTTTTTTTTTAAACTAGAAGGATTCATTTTGTTAGTAAGGGATTGTAAAATATTTTTGTACTTAATCTTACTTTAAAAAAATTCATATAATCACTTGCCTTAAAATCTAAATCCACTGACTGATTTTAAAAGCAAAAATTATTCTCTTTGATTTTCTCATGCAATTGGGGGCTGATGGTGTGAAATTTGATAGTGAAGCCTTATTAGGTACTTTAAACTTGAGCATTATATCGTTCCAAAGTTTTGTGATGTTGACTTAGAATTTATGGCCATGTATTTCATGTGATGTCAATGGTTGTTGTCATAATTATTTGTGTATGGTTGAATTCAAACCAATGGACCCTTTGGTTGCATTTCTTTTCGTGCCAAAGTTGAATGCAAACTAATGTTTTGATTTCTATTTTTTTAATATTAACTTGTAATAGATTTGTTTAATTTTAGTATTAATGTATATTTGCAACTTTTGATGCTTTTGTAAATAGGAAAATTTAACTGATGACAGTGATTTAAAAAAAATTATTTAAGTAATAACTATTATTAAAATTTAGAATTCAATGGCAGTGCTTAGTTTGCAGTTTATTTTTTAATTTATTCGATTTTTGTTTATTTATATGTCAAAAGAAAATCATGTATTAATTAAGTTTAATTTTCAAAACTTAATTTTTGAAAAATTAATTATATTTTTATAAAAAAATTATTAATTAACATGATTTCACAATTTTATAATTAATTAAAATTTAAATATGAGAAAAAAACCAAACCGCTCTATACTGTGAGGGGGAATCTAGAGAATCCACACGGAACCAAACAAATAAAAAGGAGATAGATGCATAGTGGATGCTTGGCCTCCAAAGAAAAAGCCGAAAAGGGTTGGAAGTGAGCTGGACGCCCACCTCTGACGCATTGGATTTGATGTGACCCACACCCATCCTGATCCATTCTTTGATTATATATATATATTTTTTTTTTCCACTTGACTTCTGGTTTCACTAAATGGTTTTTTTTTTTTAATATTATAAAAAATATATATATTTACTAAATTATGCATGTTTGGGATTATTTACCAAAATACGCACGTTAGTAGAAAACGATAAACATTTTCCTGTTTTTATTTTTATTTTTATTTTTTATTTTAAAATATAGAAAACGGGAGAGTTTCTCCCGTTTTTATTTTTTTTAATTAAAAAATTATGAAACCGTTTTCCATTTTTTTAAAACTTTTTTAATAAAAAAAAAATGAAAACGGGAGAGTGACTCCCGTTTTTGTTTTTTTTGTTTTTTTTTTAAATATTAAAACTCTAGTGCTGGCTGTTAGGTTTTAAAAGAATGTCTTTTATATGATTAATTTTTTAATTAAAAAATAATTGTTGATATATATATATATATATATATATATATATACATATATTGACCTTTTATTTTAAAAAAAAACTATGAATTTTGAAAAATATTAGAAATGAAATGGTCAAAGTTGCACCGGTAATTAATTAATACAAAATAGGATGGTTAAATATACAACGGTAAGTAGTTAGTACAAAGTAGAACGGTCAAACCTGCACCGGTCAGTACTTAGCACAAAGTAGGACTGTGAAACCTGCACCAGTCAGTACTTAGCACAAAGTAGGTCGGTTAAACCTGCACCGGTCAGTAATTCGTATAAAGTAGTTTGGTCAAACTTGTATCGGTAATTAATTAGGACAAAGTAGGACGGTCAAACCTGCACATATCAGTGATTAGCACAAAGTACATCGGTCAAACTTCCACAGGTCAGTAATTTGTTCAAAGTAAGTTGGTCAAAACCCTACATCGATCGATGATGTAGCACAAAGTAGAGACGATCGAACTGCACGATCGGCCATGAAAATCTGTCCGGTCGAAACTGCGCCACTCGATGAGTGGGACACAGCGGGAGCGGTCGAAACCTGCACCGGTTAGCCGCAATGGCCGGTCGAAACCTGCACCACTCAGTCGATTGGGACAAAGCGGGGACGGTCGAAAACTGCGCGATCGGCCAGCAATCGCCCGATCGAAACCTGCGCCACTTAGTGATTGGGACAGCGGAGCGATCGAAACTGCGCTAATCGGCACTAAATGCGGCCCGGTCGAAACCCTGCGACCACTCGGTGTTTGGGACAAAGCGGGGACGGTAAAACACTGCGCGATCGGCCACTAAAATGCGTCGGTCGAAACTGCACCACTCGAGTGTTTGGGGACAAAGCGGGAGACGAGTCGAAACTGCGCGATCGACACTAAAATGCACGCGATCGAACACCGCCCCACTTAGTGATTGGGACAAAGCAGGACAGTCAAACCTGCACCAGTTAGCACAAAGTACGCCGGTCAAACTTGCACCACTGGGACAAAAGTAGGGCAGATCGAGCACTGCGCGATCGGCACTAAATCGCCGGTCGAACTGCACCACTCGGTGTTTGGGACAAAGCGAGACGATCGAAACTGCGCGGTCGGCACTAAATCACGCCGGTCGAAACTCGCACCACTCGGTGATTGGGACAAAGCAAGGCGAGTTAAACTGCGCACTGGTTAGCACGGAAAATCAGCCGGTCGAAACACGCACCACTCAGTGATTGGGACAAAGTATGACAGTCAAACCTGCACCAGTTAGTACTTAGCACAAAGTAGGTTGGTCAAACCTAAACCAATCAGTAATTAGGACGGTCAAACCTGCAATGTTCATAAATGAAATTTTCAAAATTCGAGCTCTTTATATAAACCAACATTAGTAGCTCATTTTCACTCTTGCACACTATTTACTTACTCACTCACTCACCCATACTTCTTTTTCTTATCTTCAACAATGGCAGAGACTTCACTTGTATTGGTTTACTACAATGGTTCAATCATTGCTAGTGAAGATACAATTATATTTTCGTCGGAGGATCAATCATATTTTTATGTCGAAGACGACATCTCTTACGAAAATTTAAAGAGATCCATTGAAGAAAGCATTGAGACTGCTGACAACCAAAGAGTTTCATATATCAAATACCGGCTCCCAATTTCTTCAGGATCTGGTAAGATTTGCTATCGGTCATTCGAATTGCGTAATGACCGAGATGTTCGGATGATGTTCGACTGCCACAAAAGAAATCCAGATATTGGCATTGTTGAATTGTATGTGGAGTTCAGCGCTGCAACTTTCGAGGGTTCTCCTTCCCAACAACAAACCACCCAAAATGACGAAGTTCAACTCAATTTGAGACGGGAGAGGATTTCATCACCATGCCAAGTTAATGAACCTGAACGGCTCTGTACGGAGTGGAGGGCACATGATGATCCACCATCCAATAATTATTTTACTAATTCACAACATCTACAAGGCGGAACAAGTTCTTTTCATGATACTCATGAAACCGAATTTGGTCAGTATGGCCGATCCAGTGGAGACGATGAGGATAACGATGGTGACAGCTTTGGGGAAGACACTGAAGCAAGTGTTGATGACATTTAGTTAGAAGAGTGCAATCTTGAAGACGTTCCAATGACCGCCCATAATTTCATGATGGCACCAATGGAGCCTCCAGCACATATGCGAACCCTTGATTTGGAAGCAATGTCGGCACAAGAATTTCCGGAGTACCCTTTATTGTATGCCGACACATTAACTGGAGCAACGACAAATGGAGATCTTCATGTAGGCATGAGGTTTCGAAGCAAAGATGATGTTGTGACCGCAATTAAGCATTACTGCTTACTTAAATCTGTCGAATACAAAGTTATTGAGTCTGATCCGACTCGATACTCCGGTAAATATAAGTCATATGGCGATGGGTGCAATTGGAGGGTTCGCGCATCCTATAGCAAGCGAAGACAGCTTTGGGAAATTACAAAGTACACTGGGCCTCACACGTGTTCATCAGCAATGATCTCGCAGGATCATTCGAAGCTGGATTCAAACATGATTTGTCGTCAAATACAAGCACTAGTCCAGCAGCAGCCAAGCATCAATGTATCGGTTTTAATAGCGGAGATCAAAAATCGATACGGATACACACCGACATATAGGAAAGTATGGACAGCTAAGCAAAAAACGGTTGAAGCAGCATTTGGCAATTGGGAGGAGTCCTACAACGAATTACCAAGATGGCTATTATTAATACAATTATTGATAAAAAAAAGCCTAATAATATATTAGGTTATCTAAATAAACATGCTTCAAGGTTAATATAACAATTATTAATACAATAATTAATTATGACATAATAAAATTATTCATAAAACCTAATGACATAATACAATTATTAATAATAAACAAAATTAACTAAAAATATAGTGGGTTATCTAATTAAACATGATTGGGGTGCTAATAAGATAATTATTAATACGATTAATAATTATGATATAATACAATTATTAATATAAAATAATGGCTTAATACAATTATTAATAAAAAATAACCAAATAATATACTAGGTTATCTAAATAAACATTCTTCGAGGTTAATATAACAATCATTAATACAATAATTAATTATGGCATAATAAAATTATTCATAAAACCTAATGACATAATACGATTATTAATAATAAAAAAATTACCCTATAAATATAGTGGGTTATCTAATTAAACATGATTGAGGTGCTAATAAGATAATTATTAATACGATTAATAATTATGATATAATACAATCATTAATATAAAATAATGATTTAATACAAGTATTAATAAAAATTAACCAAATAATATACTAGGTTATCTAAGTAAACATGCTTCGAGGTTAACAATTATTAATACAATAATTAATTATGACATAATACAATTATTAATAAAAAAATTATCCTAAAAAAATAGTGTGTTATCTAATTAAACATGCTTCGGCCGCTAATAAGATAATTATTAATACGATTAATAATTATGACATAAAAAGTTATTATGTGAAACTAATGTCTTAATATAATTATTAATAAATATTTAATTTCAAAGTTATCTAATAATACAAAATATTACCTTTTCCGACAAAATGGATGAAATGTGATCACTCTGTAATCTTAAGAATGCCATAAAAAATTATCAACAGAAATCCCGTACACATGTAAGTAGAAAACACCCGCACAATTAGAACTTGAAGAGAAAATGAGAATAGCGGGGGAGACAGTATGAAGTGGGAAGTGGGTATTATATAAAAAAATAATAATAAAATAATTCAACGGATATATTTACATCCGTTACTAAAGGCTAATATAGTTGGTGTTCTTGTTTTTTTGCTTTTTCAATAAAAAGCATTTGTGAAAAAAAGCTAAGGAATGAGAATCTTTAACAAATTAACACCAACCGGGACAAGGAATTCGAGGGCTTTTTCTAAAAAGCAGCAGGGAGTTACTCTCCGGTTTTCATTTTTTTATTAAAAAAATTTAAAAATTTGAAAAGCGGAAGAGTTTCTCCCGTTTTCATAATTTTTTAATTAAAAAAAATGAAAACGGGAGAAACTCTCCCGTTTTCTATATTTTAAAATAAAAAAAATAAAAAAAAACTGAAAACGTGGAAAAGTTTACCGTTTTCCACCAACTTGCGTATTTTGGTAAATAATCCCAAACATGCGTAATTTAGTAATTTTTTTTTTTTTGTAATATTTAAAAAAAAAACTTCACTAAACCTGTTTGGCTTTGGAAAATTACTTTTTTTTTCCTTGGTGGACGAAATCTTTATCTGATTTTAAAAAATCATCGTTTTACTAATGTAATTAGAATTTTAATAAAATCGCTTACTATTACTTTTTCAGATTTACAATTCTGTTCAAGGGATTACTACAAAAATAAACTCAACCCCGAAAATAAACCATAAAAAAATATCAAAAATAGCAACTTTTCACTATCATTCCCGAAAAAATCAAACTCGGTCTTACGAAGAGTTATTGAAATATGATTAATCTTTGAATTTAAAATCACTGTTTATATACCTAATATTGGCCATCTAAAACCTATTTTTAATTCAAATTGTAGACTATAATTTATCTGCATAAAATCAAAATCACTAGTAATTATGGATCAGTCATACTACAGTTTTTATTTTCTTAAATGATCAATTTGGTTATAATTTTTATTACCTCTTTTTGCAGCTATGTTATTTTCATATCACACTAGCCAATGAAACTTTTATAAAAATTCTAAAATACTCTCCATTGTTGGCGGGAGATCTTGTGATCAATTATATTATTATTTTATCTATAGTCTGATCTGGATTGTACTTTTAGCTTGTGTGAGAAGCAACCTATTTTTTTCTCCTCTCACCTCATCCTTATTCTTTACCTCTCATTTATATGTGAAGCAAACCTTCTCTTTTGCAGCACCAGCTTTTCTTCTTCTTCCGTCACTCACTCTACTCTTACTAAGCACCCTATTCTTTTCTTTATCCTTCACTCACTCCATCATTAATTGGACACTAAAGTGAGACACTCTCTCTATCATCAAACCCTGGAAAGTTCTCTGAGAAGCCCTATGGATGCCTCTATTTAAGGCTATGTGAGCTTTCATGGAAGTGTAACATTTGAAAGTCATAAAGAATGTTACTAACCTTTCAAAGGTGTAAAAAATGTTTTCTTTCTTTATTTGTTTCCCAAAGATTATAATCTTAACAATGTTAGTTGTGTAGACTGATGAGCAACGAACGTGAGATCACGGGGCGATTGCAGGTGTTCGACGAAATGCGCAGTAATAACCCAGATGTTTGATGAAATGCCTGGGTTTCTCTCCATTGAGTTAATGCATACAAGTAATAGAAGAGAGACAGAGTTTTTCACTGGGCCAATCAAAATGAAGCACTTTCATTAGAATTTATAATAAACTAATACAACCCCACTCTTAACACCCATTGGTTAGAGCCCAACTTAACATCTCATTGGTTGCTTTTAAAATCTTAACGTGGTCCAGCACTGGTTGGTCACTGACTCCCATAGATTTACTTAATATAATATATATATATATATATATATATATATATATATATATATATATATATATTCAAAAGTCTTCAACTGTCTTAACTCCCACTTGGTCAAAGCTCCATGCTTTTCTCCTTGCTTCTTCAGAGAGCCATTTTGCACCGGAACAGTGCCATCCTGGCATCCATGCCTCCGTCCTTCTTCACACCATGCCCTTCCTCCATCCTAGTAAGAGAATGGTCATCTTCTTCATGCGTACACACATCCGTCATCTGCTCGCCATCTTCAATCATTTTCCCAACACTCCCTCTTGATTGAAGTGTGCGAACTCCAATCAAGTGTCTCATAATAGCATGTTTTTCAGATGACAGAGGTTTTGTAAACATGTCAGCAAGTTGTTTATCAGTGGGACAATGATGAAGAGAAATCACCTTTTTAGTTACTAGCTCTCTGATGAAGTGATAACGCACATCTATGTGCTTAGTCCTCCCATGGTGTGCAGGGTTCTTCGCTACGGCAATTGCAGATTGATTGTCACACCACAGCTGAGTAGTCTTGCCGATCGATTGCCCACATTCTTGTAAGAGTCTCCTGAACTAGACAACCAGACATGTCGTAGATGTAGCAGCAATATATTCTGCCTCCGTAGTCGACAATGCCACTATCTCCTACTTCTTTGTGCTCTATGATATTGAGCTCAATCCCAGTCGAATCAGCATCCCTAATGTGCTATTCTGGTCTGGCAGAGAACCTCCCCAATCGCTATCTGAAAAAGCTTCAAGTATGACTTCGTCTCCTCATGAGAACCAGAGACCAAGCTCCTTGGTTCCTGCTAAGTATCTCAGTACTCGCTTTGCTGCAGAGAAGTGACTCAAGCTTGGACAATTCATGAATCGCGAGAGATAACTCACTGAGAAACATATATCAGGCCATGAATGAGTGAGGTACAAGACCTTTCCAACAAGGTTGCGATACATCTTAGCATTACTGAAAATATCTTCTGAGAGTCCCTGTGCTTTGTCATTCATACTCATTGGTGTTAGCACTGATTTGCAATTAGTCATATTCAGTTGATGTAGAAGCACCTCAATGTATCTCTTTTGCCTGATGAAAATACCATATGATCTTTGTATCACTTCTAGTCCAAGAAAATAATTTAATTCACCTAGATCGGACATATCAAACGTCCTCATCATTTCTGCCTTGAATTGATTAATGAGAGCTTCGGATGAGCTTGTGTAAACGATGTCATCCACATACACACTTAGCAGCAGCCTCTCTCCATTCTCCAGCTCTTTTCTGTACAACGTGTGTTCACACTCACTTCTCACATAGTCATGATCTCGAAAGTGACTATCAATCCATCCATACCATGCGCGAGGGGCTTGTTTCAATCCGTATAGCGCCTTCTTCAATCTACAGACAAGATCCTCATTCCCTTCTATTACATACCCTTCAGGTTGCATTACATACACTTCTTCTTGGATGTTTCCATTCAAGAACGCTGACTTGACATCGAAGTGGAATACTGGCCACCCTGCGTGTGTAGCTAGCGCCAATATTAGTCTCACCATCTCCAATCGAGCTACAGGCGAGAAAACCTCCTCATAGTCCACTCCGTGCTTCCGTGAGTACCCCTTGTCTACAGTCTAGCCTTCAGCTTCACCACTTGTCCTTGAGCATTCATCTTTGATCTGTAGATCCATTTCAGCCCCACTGCTCGCTTCCCTAGAGGTAGATCGCATAGCTCCCATGTGTCGTTCTTCTCAATTGACACAATCTCAGAATTCATTGCCTCTTGCCACCCCTTATGCTTCATAGCTTCATTGAAATCATGAGGATCACCTACACAAAGAGCGAATATACAAGTGCTATATATATCAGACAGCAATCGTGTCTTCACTGGTGTTGTGTCTCTTGTCTGTGCAGCTTGAGGCACATGCCTCTGAATTGTATCATCACTTGTGGAAGCTCCAGTTACATCTTCAATCATGATCTCTGTATTTTGATTACTAATGGCTCCCCAATTCCATCGTGAGTCCTCGTGAAACACCACATCACGACTCACAATGACCTTGCCAGTATTGAGGTTGTATAGCCTGTATGCTTTGGCATTTGGACAATACCCAATAAATACACATTTCTCTGATTTATCACTGAGCTTCTGCAATTTTTGTGAAGGTATTAGAGCAAATGCAATACATCCAAATATTCGAAAATAACTCACATTGGGTTTTACGCCATGCATGGCTTCATACGGGGTCTTGTTGCGCAGTGCGAGAGTAAGACACCTATTCATAAGATGCACAACAGTGAACACTGCTTCTCCCCAGAATTTCACAGGCAATTCTCCACTCTTCATGAGACTCCTTGCCATTTCAACCATGGTCCTATTCTTGCGCTCCACTACCCCGTTCTGTTGAGGTGAGTAGGGAGCAGTGAACTCCCTCTTATTTCCAAATTTGTCACAGTATTCCACGAATTCGTTTGATGAGAATTCCCCTCCTCAGTCGCTTCTCACTGCTTTAAGCTTCAGGCCTGTCTGTCTTTCCATGAAAGTGTGGAACGTTTGGAACCTTGTAAATGCTTCAGACTTGCTCTTGATAAAGTAGACCGTGCACCACCTGCTATAGTCATCGATTAGCAGATAAAAATATTTGTTACCTCCTAGTGTATCTTCACTCATAGGACCATAGAGGTCCATGTGCACAAGTTCAAGACATGAACTTGATCTTCTCATCACTCCACTGGGAAAAGGGTTCTTGCCTGCTTAGCCATTACACACTCCTCACAATGTGTTTTCTACTTCAGGTTTGGCATCCCCCTTACTAGCTTCTTGTGGGCCATGGACATGAGACTTTTATAATTTAGATGTCCGAGTCGTCGATGCCACAACTCCTCTACAGTTTGACTCTTCACAGCTAACACTAAACTGTCCATCTTGGCAATGTCCAATGGAAACATGTTGTTGCTTGATCTTGGAACTGAGATCACCCAATTCCTCTCTTGATTGTCACTGATGATGCATTGGTCCTTTTCAAACACCACCGAATATGCCTTAGTGAGCAGTTGGTCCACACTCAAGAGATTGTGCGCGAGTCCCAGCACATATTGGACTCCCTGCAGCTTCTTCTGAGTACCAGATGTTGTATTGACAACTACTGTCCCTACTCCGCACACCTTCATTTCCTTGTCGTCACCCAGCCTCACAGATACACTCAAAGACTCATCAAGTTCATTGAACAACACTTTATCACCGGTCATATGATTCGAGCACCCCGAATCAATTAACCATATAGTGTTTAAGTGAGTACCTGTTAAGCTGCGTGCCATGAAGAGACATTCAGTGCTTCCCTCTTCTGCTACAAGGCCAGCACCTTTCTCTGGTTGCTTCTCTCGAGTTCGGCACTCAGCTTTCATGTGTCCGAACTTCTTGCATTGAAAACACTAAACATGGCTCTTGTTATCAAGCCTCTTCCACGACCGCCTCGTGCTTTGCCTCTCCTGCGAGCAAATGACCTTCCACGGCCTCTGCCATCACCCACGAGCTCCCAGCACCACCACCCTTGCTGTAACTTTCTATAGGATGTTTGCTCTTGACTTGAAGAGTTTTCTCACCCACTTTCCCTGCAGCACGATTCACTCTCACCTCGTGCGCTTGCAGAGTACCACAAAGGTCTTCCAAAGTGAGCTTTGCAATCTCCTTCGACTCCTCGATTGCGACAGCAACCCAGTCGAACTTCGGTGCCAGACTCCTGAGCACTTTGGACACTACTTCTGGTTCCTTGAGTTTGTGCCCAAGAGCTCTAATCAGGTTAGTGATAGTGATGACTCGCGAGATATATCCCTGGACCCCATCTTCGTCTCCCATCTGCAACGTCTCAAAATCCTGCCGGAGAGCTTGGATTCTCACCGACAGTACCTTGGAGGTACCAAGACAATGCTTTCTCAAGATCTCCCACGCATCGTGCGCTGATTTGGCTTCCGTGATCTGGTCGAGATTTGGACCATCCACGGTTTGCTGGATGAGACACAACGCCTTCGCATCTCGCTTCCGGTTCTCCCTCTCTACTGCTTCATCCTTCAACTCTGTCCAGCCATTCTCAACCAAATCCCACAGCTCTTGTGACTTGAACACAGTCTTCATCCGCAGATTCCACCGCCCATACTCTTGGCCAGTGAAGACTGGGACTGACAGCTGAGAGAGACACACCGGGGCGTTTGCTGACGTCGACGAGCTGCCAGATGCCATAGAGGAGCTCTGATACCAGATTGATGAGCAACGAACGTGAGATCACGGGGCGATTGCAGGTGTTCAGCGAAATGCGCAATAATAACCCAGGTGTTTGATGAAATGCCTGGGTTTCTCTCTATTGAGTCAATGCATACAAGTAATAGAAGAGAGACAGAGTTTTTCACTGGGCCAATCAAAATGAAGCACTTTCATTAGAATTTATAATAAACTAATACAACCCATCAGACACACTCTTAACACCCATTGGTTAAAGCCCAACTTAACATCTCATTGGTTGCTTTTAAAATCTTAACGTGGTCCAACACTGGTTGGTCACTGACTCCCATAGATTTACTTAATATATATATATATATATATATATATTCAAAAGTCTTCAACTGTCTTAACTCCCACTTGGTCAAAGCTCCATGCTTTTCTCCTTGCTTCTTCAGAGAGCCATTTTGCACCGGAACAGTGCCATCCTGGCATCCATGCCTCCGTCCTTCTTCACACCATGTCTTTCCTCCATCCTAGTAAGAGCATGGTCATCTTCTGTCATCTTCTTCATGCGTACACGCATCCGTCGTCTGCTCGCCATCTTCAATCATTTTCCCAACACTCTTTCTTATAGGTTATAAATGGAGACTTTTTTGATATCGTGAAATACAAAAGAAAAGATGAAATCCTAGAGTTTAGCGTGTTTGTCTTGTAGGAGTCAATACTAGGCAAAATATGCAAAAATTGACTCTTACAGGTTTCTTGGGTGAGATTCACGTTTGTCATTCAAAGAAATTATAAAAGGATAGTCATATATATTGACTTAGAGGGGGACTTCTAGCGTATATGTAACATATATCATATGTTTTATAAGAATAAGGTGAATATAATAATAGATGTAGTAGCTAGAAAGAATGGTGGAAGGTCCCTCGTGCGAGCTCCTTGTTACCCTCATGAGTCATGAATATCATGTTTATGAGTTATTTTTATTTTTGAAAATTTAGGATATTGGAGATATGTTGTTTCAATTTTGAAGTATATGTTATATATGCTTTGAGTATATTAAAAGTGATTTAATATTATCTGATTCGGCTTATTGCACAATATCTATGCTTATTTTATTCAGTTCCTAATTATTTTGTGATGTTACTATTTACTCAATTTAGTTTTTTTTTTATTTTTTCTCCAAATACTTATCGTAAATGTTCATTTGTATCTAACCATTAGGGATCCATTATTATATAGTTTATCCTTCAACGCAGAGTCTATGTTACCCTCGTAAGCATCATTTGAAAGCTTTAACCATTATCACTTTTTTATAATCCTCTGATGTGGTAATAATTGGGCTTGGATAATGTTTTAAAAATGCAGAACACTTCACTATCTCACTTCATGCATTTATCTTCCTCATAAATGGTAAAATTTAACAAGGTTATTGTTGAATGTCTTGACATTAGTTATGAATGGTGAATTCACGCCTCGGGAGAGAACAATCTTTGAATATTTAGAATCAATACTATGCATCCCACATACTGATGTGGCAGTGGTACTAGTATAGTAGAGCCAAAACATGCAAAAGCAAACTGAGAGAACTAGTTAGTAACAACAAAAAAATAAACGGTTAGATGATATACTAAACATTAATTCGAAATAATTCCCCACGTTCATGTAGACTACACAACATCATGTAAATGACTGGACTCAGTTGTGAATAATATATGCAAATTGGAAATAATAGATCTCTTTGTTAAATAGTATTTTGATAATCTTGAATATCAGCTATAGATTTTAAATAATTACAAAAAGTGATAAACATAGTATTATTAAAGTAAATGATAAAGTTTAGTTTTAATCAATATATATCCTATTCTTCTACTCATGAATCATAAATTGTAAATTTTTCTATATTGACTACTAAAAAATTGTAACAAACAAACTATATATACATACTATTAAAATAGATGTATAATCTACTCTGAAAGCGTATTACACCTAATTATTTACGTAATAAATACCCATAAGATCTTTGAAATCCAAGGTATAAAATAATTTTTATGTTAGGAGTTGTTTAATTATATTATTTTATATATGATATTGTCTCAAAACTCCTCAAAATTTTAAAATCTCCGATGCGAAGCTGGGAAAAATACCTAGTGAATATAATGAGAAGTGAATATAGTGTCCAATGTTAATCATCATACGACTTAGGGATTAGATGGCGTTGAAAGCGTTTTTTACTATAAGGATGTGTGTTTGTGGTGGACATTGGAATTAGTGTGGATCCTCATGGATTGGTGGAGGACCGAGGTTCAACAATGGTGTTGCTAGTGCGAATTTGATAAAAACTCTTATGTGTGCCTTCTAATAGAGGTAGTTTGAGGCATTAAGCAGTGGTGGACAAGACACTGAAGCACCTTCTCTACTACTCATCTTCTAACAAAACTTCTTATATCTCACCTGTTTTTGGAACCAAAGCAAACTCACGGTGATCAAGCTCTAGTACTATATATTTGTTAGTTTGTTAGAGATTGTGAATTATCATATTTATGGTATCATAAACACACACAACAAAATCAAGAGACAAGGAACACAATCGTATGATCGACACATGATCAACACACTTTACTCAATGATGATCGACACATGATCTTATCTTTAAAGGCTCACCTTATCAAAATTTCAATTAGACTCAACCTCCTATTAACATGACACTCCTTCACCAAAATCAAATCTCAATGAATAATAAGCATCTCTCTAGATTGACCAATGCTTACACCTTTTTTCCTTACGCCTTTCTCCTATTGCATACTAAATTCTAGATATGAGTCTTATATAGACACCCAGGTAAATCGACTCTTGAAATTTTTCTCTTCTATCATGATTCTTTGTAACTTCAAAACTTGTGTTTTAACCTTATGTTGCAACACAGACAAGACTAGTCCCACCACAGTTGCTGAATGACTGAGTTGCAATTCCTGGTTACAACATGACATCAAGGCATATTATCAATCCTCATGGTTAAGTCTAAGCCAAACACAACAGAATCTCCACAATCTCGACCAAACCAACAACTAATTGTACTCATCATTTTATGTCAGTAAGTGTAAGAGCAAGAGAGAGAGAGAGAGAGAGAGAGAGAGAGAGAGAGGTGGAACAAGTTCATATGCTTGAACACCTTACATGAGTGACCCTTTAAGTCTACATATAGAATATGATAAGTATACATATACATCCATACATACATATACAATACAATAATACATCTAACCACCCCCCTCAAACTCAAGGCGGATCTTGTGTCTTGAGTTTGGATAACATGAATAGATGGTGATCAGATGTCTGCCCCTTGGTGAAGAAATCAGCCACTTGGACCTCTGTAGGAAGATAGTTAAGTGATACAGTCCAGGCACATACATGGCATTGTATGAAGTGTGCATCCACACCAATATGTTTGGTCAGCTCATGCTTGACCAAATCTGCAGCAATCTGAAGGGTTCCAGTACTGCCATAGTGAATAGAAATAAGAGATGTGATTGGTACACCAAAGTCTTGTAGAATCAAACGCAGCCAAAGCACCTCCTGGATGGTAGAAGCCAACTCACGAACCTCAGTCTCAGCACTAGACTTGGCTACAGTAGGCTATTTCTTGGTCTTCCAAACAATAAGAGAATAGCCAAGAAAGATACAATAACTAGTGATAGAGACCTGATTATCAGGAGAACTGGCCTAGGTAACATCAGAATATGCCTGCAACTGAAGAGTGAACTGACGTGAGTAGAACATACCATGAGATACAGTACCACGAAGATATCGCAGTACCCGAATAAGATAAGCATAATGAACAGAAGTGGGCCTCATAACGAATTGACTGAGAATGTGAACTGCATGGGAATTGTCTGGACGGGTGATGGTTAAGTACACCAAACTGCCAACCAGATGTCGATAGCGAGAAGGATCAGATGAGGAAATCTCATCAGAGGCACGAAGCTGTAAATGTAACTCCATCGGTGTAGTAGCAATACGGGTGTTAGTCAAACCAGAGCGAGCAAGTAGGTCCTGAGAATAACGCTGCTGAGAGAGATGGTAACCATCAGGATGAGAAGTAATATCGATACACAAGAAGTAACAAAACGGACCTAAATCAGTCATCAAGAAAGTCTCAAATAACTTCTGCTTCACAAAAGCAATGTGAGCAGAGTCATCACCGGTAAGGATCATATCATCGACATATAGAAGAAGAATGGTTTGCCAACGAGAGGAAAAGTGAATGAAGACTGCCAGGTCATGTATGCTCGGAGTGAAACCAGCAGCCTCAACCACTGTACTGAACCGCTCAAACCAGTCCCGTAAAGCCTATTTGAGACCATAAAGAGCCTAGAGAAGACGATAAACAGACCCCGGAGATACCCGAAGGTCAAGGGGAGGAGTCATGTAAACCTCTTCCTTTAAGTCCCTATGAAGAAACGCACTCTTCACATCAAGCTGATGAAGAACCCAACCACGAACAACAGCAATAGCAACCAAAGTGCGCACAATGTGCATGTGGCTTACTGGGGCAAAAGTCTCCTCATAGTCACGGCCATACTCCTGCTGAAAGCGAAGAGCAACCAAATGCGCTTTATAGTGCTCGAGAGACCCGTTAGAATGAGTCTTCACACGGTAGATCCAACGACAAGTATTGCGAACGGCCTGAGAAGGAAGGGGAACAAGATCCCACATATGAGTCCGAGTCAAAGCATCAAGCTCCTCTACCATGGCAGTCCACCACTCAGGTAATCGAAATGCTTCCTTGTAGATACCTGGCTTAAAGACATCTGAAACACTGGTGCTAGCAAAAGTAAAACGGATAGGAGGATGCAAAGTAGAGTGATCGCGTAAAGAATAAGTGTGAGAGTGTACCTTAGGAGCTGGATCGACAGTAGGAGAGATGTCAGAGATGACTGACCGAGATGGAGGCTCTACGGGATCCCGACGGTGGTATGTGAAACAAACAGGTGGGCGAGCAAAAGAAAGCGCTAGAGGAGGGGAAGACATTGCAGGAGACTCAATAGATAAAAGAGGAGATGGGTCAAGAGAGGAGTGAGAAAGAAACTCGGCAGGAGGGTTGAATGATGGAGAAGAGGAAGACATAGGAGGAGTATGCTCAGTCGAAGGGGTAAGAAAAAGGAAAGACAGAGGAACAGAGGGAGGTGACGACTCAGTGGAAGAAAGAGACGCATAGAAAGGTGTGGGCTCATCAAACGTGACATCACGAGAGATGCGAATACGACAAGTGACGAGATCATAACAACGATAACCTTTATGCTCAAAGCTATATCCTAGAAAAACACATGAAACAGACTGGGCTACTAGCTTTGTTCTCTCCCGAGGTGAGAGCAAAATAAAGCAGTGACAACTAAAAACACAAAGATGATCATAGCAAGGAGGTGTCCCATGAAGACACTCACTTGGACTACGACCATTAAGGTGAGAGGAGGGTTGTAGGTTAATGAGATAAACAACAGTGCTGACAGCTTCAGCCCAAAAATGAGGAGGAAGGAAAGCACCTAGAAGAAGAGCACGTTTCGTCTCTAAGATGTGACGATGCTTACATTCAGCGACTCCGTTCTGAGGATGAGCCCCAGGACAAGATAACTAAGGCAAGGTGCTTTTAGAAAATAAAAAGGCACAAAAAGCTTGAGAGGTGTACTCGCTGCCAGAGTCAGGCCGAAAGGTCTTAATAATGGCAGAGAACTGGGTGTGGATCATAGAAGAAAATGAGCCATAAATAGACAATAATTGGCTTCGGTGAGGCATAAGATAAAGCTAGATGAATCGAGTGTAGTCATCTATAAAAGAATATAATAGCGATGACCACATTTAGAGATAAAAGGAGCGGGACCCCAAACATCAAAGTGAATAAGTTCGAAAGGAGCAGTAGTCTGAGACACACTCAAAGGATAAGGACGTTGGAGTTTCTTACCAAGTTTACATCCAAGACAAACGACATTAGAAGGACGAGAAACAGCTCCTAAAATTTCATAACGAACAAGAGACGACATACGAAACGGACATAAGTGGCCAAGACGATGATGCCACTTATGATGAGACTAAACGACAGTATAACAGTGATGAATGGGTTTAGGTGAGATGGAAGATGAAGCATAAGTAAAGGAGAGGTAAGGCAATCGATATAAATAGTGAGTGGATATCGTATTCACAGGGAGTAGAGAGTAAAAATACTTAAATTACTTCTTAACTAAGCGAAATATGAATAGTGATTTATGTTACAAGATGTAATTCAAACAAAAGTAAAAGAGACAAGAGAGAGAGCACAAGTAAAGGAAAGGTAAGGCAATCAATATAAATGGGCGTGTGTTTTCTCTGAACACTTAGAAAACTCTGCATGTTCTGCAGAAAATTTATGAACACAACTATACACTCAGAGCAGCCTTACAAGGCAACTTTAACCATAGAAAACACGAAAAATAAGCTCAAACGACCAAAATTCTTCGCCACAACAATAAAGCACATGATAATACCAATTAATTCACAAGAAAATCACAGCAAAGACATTTAAAAATCAAGACACCAACACTCATGCTTTATTCATGCAAACACTAAACTAAACACTAGGAAAACAGTAATTGCTTGGGTTGCCTCCCAAGAAGCTCTTGTTTTACGTCACTTAGATTGACGTAGCTCTTCCTTACCTTATGGGGGCTTGAAAAGAGTGTGTTCCTCCCGACTAGACATTGCATAGCTACTTCCTTTTAACCAAAAATCTACTTGCCGGGGTGGAATATTTGTTGCAGAGTCCGACCATCTTACCTTTGGTGAGTGGGTATCGTATCCAGAGGGAGTAGGAAGTAAAAATACTTAAATTGCTTCTTAACTAAGCGAAATATAAATAGTGATTTGTGTGACAAGATGTAATGCAAATAAAAGTAAAAGAGACAAGAGAGAGAGCACAAGTAAAGGAGAGGTAAGGCAATCAATATAAATGGGGTACTCGGATATTGATCCGCCTAGGACAATCGTTTCAAGTGCAAAAAACCCTCTATTATGCTTCCTAAATAATGCATTAATGAGTCTTGGAGATCTTTTAATACATGGTCCCAAATCTAAGGTCAACCATGCCTAACCCTATACATGTCCCGGAGGAGAAATTAAACAATCTCTCAACCTCGCACTCGTATAAAATTATAATGAGTTCTAGGGATTCCAAGTGATAAATCCTCTTCCTATATGTAGACCTAACCCTTTGGTCCAGGCGGAAGATCCCTAGCCACAATTAAGCCCTACATGCTAAAATCACTTCAACGCTTCACTCTATTGCACTCGTAACTAAGCCCCAGCGGAAGGTCATCCCTTAGCCCATTCACTCTACTATGACCGCAAAGAACTCGAGGAATTGGAGGTAGAATAAATCACACCGGAGGGGAAAGGTGACGCTCCGCTACCTCTCGACTCACCCTCTCAACCTCTCCAATCTAGCTTTGTCTAACTCTCGTGGTGCGTCACTCACTCACAAGGGTTACCAACAAGAACTCTCAATCTTAGTATCACTCTAAGGGAGTATTCATACAATCAATGCATTCAAGATTGGAACTCAATAAAACATCAATTAATGAAAGCATAATAACAAGGTTTAATGAAACGAATACATCCTATGGTTCACAATCCAAGTACCCACTAGGGGGTTTAGCTCTCCATGGAGCTAATTACAATCAATGAAATCGAATGTAAAATCAATAAATCCATAGAAAACTCCCTCGGTAGTCATGACAATGGTCTTGTGGAGAGTCCTCTACTCGTCCAAAGGTCCCTTTGTCCGGCCTAGGATACACCTCGCCGGATCGGTGCCGATGAAAGCTCTCCCACTAACCTTCTTCCAAACAGAGCTTGATGTCCGAGCCACAGAACCTCTCCCAATCCCTAGCCAATACCTCTCAAAACCCTAGCCGGAGCTCTCTCTAAAGTTAGGGAAAAGATGGAGAAAAGAATGCTGAAATCGGGGCTGAAATCAGGTTTTAAAGGGCTGGAATCGAGAATCCACACACCCCTGGGGATATTCCACACAGGCTTGTGGAACACACGGGCGTGTGGAATTTCCACACGCCCGTGTGGCTTCTCTGGCCAACTCCTTCTTCGGCCGGCTGTGAACAGTACCTGCTGCAGTACCGGTCCAAAACACTCCCGAAACTATACTTTCATCAAGGTAACGTAAACGGGTACATGTTTACGTTGTAGATCATTTTGCTTCTTCAATGAATGGCCGCATTGGTGGAGATCTCGTTACACATGAACAAGCCGGAGTACTTAGAATGTAACTGCCTTTGTGCCCCTCCAAAATTTTTGTGCTAGCTTGAATACAAGGAGGTTGGCACACATTCTAGCATCTTGAACCCGACTTATGTCTTCGCGTTTGAACCTTCTCAAGATTTCCTCCAAATGGTGCACTCATGATCTACATTGGCTTCTTTCTCTAAGATTCGGCTTCACAAACCTATATGCATAAAAGTAACATAAATACACATATATTAGTGTTAAAACTCGATAAAAGTAATGCTCATCATAAGGAAAGAACACTTCGTGTTCTTATCACACAAGCACTTATCATCAGTAAGCTAGCTAACAGATATAAGATTCATGGATAAACGAGGAACATGAGAGACTGAAGGAATTGAGAAATCACTACAAGATAAATGACCAGTAAAGGAAATAGGAAGAAGTGTGTGATAAGTGCTTGTGTATTAGTAATACGAAGTATTCTTTCTTACGATGAGCATTACTTTTCTCAGATTTTATCGCTAATGCATGTGTATTTGTGCTCTTTTGTGCATGTAAGGTTGTGGAGACAAATATAGAAGAAAGAAGCAAAAGTAGATTACAAGTGCACTTAGTTGATGTAATCTTGGAGTGAACAAACGTGAAGACACAAGTTGTGCTCAAAGACATGTGAGTGTGTGCCAACCTTCGTAGTGTTCAAGGAAATATGTAAATTGGAGAGGCACAAAGGGCAATCACACTCATGTGTTCCGACTTGTGCAAAGCTAGCAAAATTGTCTTCAAATGTGCTCTTATTTGAAGATGCAACGCAATCTACAGCGTAGATGTGTGCCTGTTTATGTTGCCTCGATGAAAAGTGTGGATTCGAGAGTATATTTGGTGGAGTACTGTAGCAAATACTGTAGCAAACACTGTAATAAATTATTGTAGCAGTTACTGTTCATATGCCGCAGAAAAATCAATTTCCTGGAGATTCACAGGGGCGTATGGAAATTCCACACGCCCGTGTGGATGCCCGATTCCAACCCTAATTAAATCGCGTTTTTAGCCCGATTTCATAATTCTCTTTTCCTTCTTTTGGCTATCTTTTCTCCACCTTTAGAGGCGGTCGTGGCTAGGGTTTGCAGAGGCTTTGGCTAGGTTTTGGAGGGGTTTATGGCCTTCGACATTGTGTTTCCTTCGGAAGAGAGTTATTGGGAGAGCTTTCGTCGGCACTGATCTGGCAAGGTATGCCCTAGGCTTGACGAGGGGACCTTTGGAGAAGATGCGGCCACTCCACAAGACCATCGACATGAACACCAAGGCGGTTTTATCCATGGAGAGCTAAACCCCTAGTGGGTACATAGTCTTGTAAACCCTAGGATGATATTGTTTCTTTGACCTCTTATTATGCTTTCATTAATTAATATTTTAATTGAGTTCCAATCTTGAATGCTTGTTGAGTTGATTTTCCCTTAGAGTGACACTAGGGTTGAGAATCCATTTTTGTAATCCTTGTGGATGAGTAACATACCATGAGGGTTAGACAATGCTAGATTGGAGAGGATTGAGAGGGTGGGTCGAGAGGTAGCGAAGCGTCTCTTTTCCCTTCCGGCGTGATTTATCCTACCTCCATGTTCCAAAAATTCTTTGCGGTCACAATAGAGTAAAGTGCTAAGAGACGAACTTTGCTGGGGCTTAGTTACACAAACAACTGAGTGAAGCGTTGAAGTAATCCTTAGTATCTGGGGCTTAATTGTGACTATGGGTCTTTCGCCTAGACCAAAGGGTTAGATTTATTTTAGGAAATAGGGTTTATCACTTGGAATCCCTAGAGCCTAAAGCAACCTAGCACAGTGTGAGGTGTCAAGACTGAGAGATTTCTCCATCGAGGCATAGTGTAGGGTTAGTCACAGTTGATCTTAAGTTTTGGGACCATGTGTTTAAGGATCTTCATGACTCATTAAGCATTAGTTAGGGAACATAATAATTGGTCTTGCACTTGAAACAATAGTCCTAGGGTGAGCAATATCCGAGTACCCCATTTATCGTCGATTGCCTCTCCTATCTTTTATCTGTGCCTCTTTCTTCTTTTCTTATTTCTCTTTACATTGATTCTTATTCACATTATTATCGATTCATCTTCATCCTAGTTAAATAGAAATCTTTGTGTTTCTAATCACTATTTCTGGTGGATTCGACTACCTACTCACCGGGGTATTATTACTTCGACAAACCCGTGCACTTGCGATACATATGCAAAAGGGCGTTTGTCAGTGTGCCACGGGTGATGTGAGATGGTGAATGGGAATGGTGCAAATGAGTGGCATCAGGGGTCATGTGGAGAGAAGCACCAAAGTTAAGAAGCCAAAGAGGACGAAAACTACCTGAAACAGATGGAGCAACCTGAGTGGAAGTCGCATGTCCAGTAGAAGAGATGGAGTCTGCCAGATAGGACTGCTGGATTTACTGGAACATAGCTAAAAATTGTTGATCTGTAGGAGACAGTGGAGTAGGAGAAGCCTATGTATAGTGAGGTGTTGGAAGAAAAGGTGGATCCGGTGAAGAAACAACAAGGCGAGTGACGTGCGTGAGTCCTTGTTGCTTAGTCCTCTTTGGCCGTGGAGGAGACCTAGAGGAATCAAGGGGAAGAGCCTGGAAGAAAGTCGGAGAGGGCACTGAAGGTACGAAGAAAAGTGAGAGATAGTCAGAGCACTATCCCCCCCCCCTCTGAAAGAAGACTGAGGATGTGTTCCCTCAGTAAGAACAAAGGTCGGTCCATAAGTATTCATCATCATTGGTTTTTAAGCAAACCAAGATTTTTTTTTTTTAATCAAGAAGGGCCCAACAGGTTTGGCTCTTTGCTATGTGGAGAGATGCTCAAATGAAGTGGGTCCCGAACAAATGTGGCTTGGTGTGTATGGAAGATTCTTCAAGAATGATGCCAAGGAAAAGTAGAAACGGTGAGTAGAGAAAAATAATAGTAATAATAATGAAGGGTTGGCCGGCAATGGGTCGGTGGACTGAGCACGACCAGGTTCGAGAGCGGGCGAGGATGGATTGGTCAATAGCGGTGACAAGAGCGTTGTAATGCGAGGGTGGCACAACGGTAGCTCAAGTGAAGAACCGGGGTTTTTTTTGTGACCGAAGAAAGAGAAGATGGGATGGGCGGGGTTGGGGGTGAAGAATATGGTGTTGTCGGAGATGAGGATGACTAAAGAAAGGGAAGAGAAAAATATGAGAGAAAGAAGATAAAGAGTAATCTTTGAGAAGACAGAGAGTAATCGGGCTTGAGGAGGCTGGTGATGGAGAGGCAGAGCGCAGCGAGAGAGAGAGAAAGGAGATCGGGGATAGCCGAGCCGAAGGAATCTAGGCGTCTGATACCATATTAGAACAAGAGATAGAGAAGTGGAACAAGTCCATATGCTTGAACACCTTACATGAGTGACCATTTGGGTCTACATATAGAATATGATAAGTATACATATATGTCTATACATACAATAGAATAGAACAATGCATCTAACAGTAAGAACCCAAGCTTGGTGTTCACATATTTGTGCGAACTTGACAGTCTTCAATCATCCCAAAACAACTTTTAATCAATTCCAAATTCATCTTCAATTAACCAAATATATTCTTCAATTAATTTAGTCACAATCTTTAATCAATTTTAGCACTCGCTAAAATATAGAATCACCATAGATAGCCTTTAATCATCATTCATAGCTATATCTACATTTAACTCTCTGTATTGTATCTGCTTGTGATGGGTATGGCCTCCCACTTACCAGCAATATGGGTGAGAGGCATGGTCCGTTTGAAGAAGGTGGGTCAAAAAATCTTACACACCCGGTGGTGGACCTGATTATAACGGATCCAAAACGGAGGCGACTCAGCCCAAACATATATGGCCCAGAGCTAGATTCGACTCATCTTAATCGTGGTTCAGACTCGGATCCAATCCCTAGTGAGGGCCATCTGTACAATATCCAAGTTGGGGAAATGGGTTCACATAATGAGGTTCATGACATGGATCTTTCTAACAATGACCTTGTTGTTATGCAACAGGTCCAAGTGGCGAGTCTTGGTGTGCGAGCCCGCCATGAGCAATGAAAATACTAAGTTGGAATTGCCGAGGATTGGGCAACCCTCGAGCAGTTCAGGTGTTAAGGGATCTTGTTAGATCCTACAAGCCCAGTTTAGTGTTTATCATCGAATCCAAGTTTAATCAAAGGCAATCAGATTATGTCCGCACCCAAATAGCTTTTGATGAGTCATTCACGGTTGAGGCTATTGGTCAAAGTGGCTGGCTGGTTGCCCTTTGGAAAAGGCCCATTAAGATTTCTCTACTCTCCTACTCTAACCTTCACATTGATGTCATGGTCTCGGAAGAATATAGCCTTCCATACAGATAGACAGGGTTTTATGGCAAGTCGGTGCACCATCGAAGGGCTGAGGGCTGGGAGCTAATTAGAAGATTATCTACACAAGTAGCATTGCCATGTGTTATAATGGGGGACTTCAATGATACCTCTCAATATTCTGAGAAGCAGGGAGGGAACTCTTAGCCTTTTTGTCTTATCAGTGGCTTCTGTAATGCTCTCAGGGCAGCAGGTCTTGAGGACTTAGGCATTGAGGGCTATCAATTCACATAGGGCAGGAGATATGGGCTTCATTCTCAAATGGCGGTACTGTTCGACCGGGTCATCGCATCTCAGCAGTGACGGAATCGGTTCCCTTCATACAAGGTAACAAACTTGGGGTTCTTTTCCTCTGATCATTGTCCTCTTCTCCTCTTCACTTGTGGGGCTCCCACTTATCTCCAGGTTCATAGATTCTGTTTTGAAAATTCATGGGTCATGGAGGATGACTGTCGTGTGGTGATTTAGGAAAGCTAGGACAACTTCCAGGACTCATCTCTGATGGATAAGCTGGGGAGATGTAGTGAAGCCCTGCGTCGATGGGGAGGAAATAGATCTAATAATTTTGATAGGAAACTGGCAAACTGTAAAAAGAAGATGTATGTGCTACAGATGGAGGATGATGGCAGGAGTGACCGAGAACTAAAACATACCCGATCTCAATATTTCAACATGTTAAATTTACAAGAGATGCACTGGAAGCAGCGTGAAAAGTCTCTATGGCTAAAGGGAGGAGACGGAAATTCCAAGTTTTTTCATGCCTAAGCATCGCATCGTAGGAGGATAAATACCGTCACTTATATTCCAGATGATCAGGGGATTTGGAGATTGAAGGAGAATGGTCTTCCGGAGGCCATACTAGCTTATTTTCAGGATGTTTACAAATCCAAGCCATCTCACTTGGACTTGATTACAAATGGGATGGACATTCGTCTTAATGAAAATGATAAAAGGTTACTAATGACTGAATTCACCCCTAATGATGTTAAAACTGTGGTTGTTGGCATTCACCCAGATAAAGCACCAGGAGCAGACGGTCTCAATGTGGCCTTTTTTCAGCACTATTGGGATATCTTGGGCCTTGATGTTACCACGGCTTGTCTTCGATGGATTCAGAATCAGAGCTTTCCAACTGTGCTCAATGAGACCATTCTTGTCTTAATAACTAAAGTACACTCCCATTCAAGAATGCATGAATATCGTCCAATTACATTGTGTAATGTTTTATATAAAATTCTGAGTAAGATGCTAGTGAATCAGATGAAGTGTATCATCAGTAGGATCATCTCTAACAATCAATCTGCTTTTATCCCAGGTAGAAATACCTCGGATAATGTTCTAGTGGTGGCTAAGTTGATGCACTATATGCTAGGCATACTCTGGGGAGGGTGAGAACAGCAGCTTTGAAGGTAGATATCTGTAAAGCATTTGATCGGATCGGGTAGGTTGTCATCTAGGCTATGTTGGTGGCTCTTGATTTTCCTTCTTCTTGGGTTCAACTGATTATGACATGTATCTCTTATATTACATATCGAATTTCTATGGGTTCCCAAGTAACTGAGTTATTTACTCCGGGGAGGGAAATTCGGCAAGGCGGTCCGTTGTCACCATTTCTTTTCATTATATGTGCAGAAGGGTTCACTAGCCTGTTAAGGAGCTTTGAAAGAAGAAGGTGCATTCATGGTTGCAAGATAGCTAGAATGGCCCCGCCAATCACTAGCTTGTTATTTGCAGATGATTGTCTGTTAGTCTTTTGGGATGAGAAAAGGAAAACGAAAACGGTGAAACAAATCCTCAACATCCATGGGCGGGCTTCAGGATTGGATATCAATTATCAGAAATCTACCATTATGTTTAGCACCAACACTCAAATATCTATCAGAGAAGATGTATGCGGCATTCTTCAGGTGTGGGAAACATCAGGTCAGCTCATGTATTTGGGTGTTGCTTTGAGACTTGGTCGGAAGAAAGCATTGGCATTCTATTTCATTCGAGACCGGGTATGGGACAGAATACAATCTTGGAAAGCTAAGTTCTTATTCAAAGTAGGGAAGGCAGTGATGCTTAAATCAGTTATTCAATCTATACCTCATCATTGCATGTCAATCTATTTACTACCCTCATCTATTTGTGCATATATCCAAAGGTTGATGAACTCTTTTCTTTGGGGCAATAAGATGGTTCAGGATAGGAGCATTCACTGGATGAAATGGGCACGATTATGCCGAGGAAAAGATCAAGGGGGTTTGGGGTTTAGAGACCTGCATGAATTTAACATTGCTCTTTTGGGAAAACAGGCATGGCGATTACTAGCATAGCCAAACTCGCCTGCTAGAAAGTGTTCAAAGCTAAATATTTCCCTAATTCATCCTTTTTGGAGCCCAAGCGTGGAACCAATCCGAGCTATCTTTGAAGCAGCCTATCAGCATCTCAGGATCTAATACGGTAAGGCGCTTGGTGGAGAGTAGGGAACGGATAGTCTATTCCACTTTGGAAAGCTGCCTAGTTACTGGATGAACAATACCCATTATTAACAACAATGAGTAAGGTGGATATGGAAGAATGGAAGGTGGCGGATCTGCTATTGAGTAATAGTAAGAATTGGGATATTACTAAATTACAATCTTTCAACTACCAGGATAGAGAGTTAATTCTATAGATACCTTTAAGTCTAAGAGAAATTGTGGATACATTATTTTGGAGTCCTGATAAGGATGGTATATATAGAGTCAAAGGAGCTTACCAGTTGCTTACTAACCACACAATTCTTGATCAGGACCCTGCTTCAGATTTTCCTTGGCAGAATTTTTGGAAGCTGCATATTCCCTCTTTTGTTTCATAATTCTTATGGAGAGTTGTTACCGGATGCCTCCCTACAAAGACAAGCCTTATCTCAAAAGGTGTTCATCTTGATCCAATGTGTCACATATGCAGCAATGCTGAAGAATCTGATATCCATATCTTATGGGATTGCACATTTGCACAAGAATGCTAGTCTCTTCTGTTTTTGTCTCTACATCAGTCAGCCTTGGTCACAACGATGCGGAACTCATCAAAGGTTTTCTCCAAAACTTGAATCAATATCTTTGTCAAAGAGTAGCTATGACCTGCTCTACCATTTGGAAACATAGAAATGATGTGATATGGAAGGGAAAGGATCAATCTGCATCCCATACGGTATCCAATGCTTGTAATTTTCTTCAGAAGTGGTAGGAGGACAGGAGGAAGGAAATACCTGAGAGAGATGTTATGATCACCCCCATTCAATCGGCATGGCTCCCTCCACCGCAGGGTTGGCTTAAACAGAACACCGATGCGGCGTTGGACCAGAACTACCTTCGTTCTGGTTTGGGATGGATTCTTAGGGACCCCAATGGTTAGGTTGTGGCTGTTGCAGGGATCCCTCTCAATAGATGCAGGGATGTTTTGTTAACGGAAGCACTGGAGATGCGGGATGGTCTCCAATGGATAGTTGCCAAACAGCATAACAATGTTCTCATCTAATCAGACTCTGAGGTTTTGATTAGGGCTATCAACAATCACGAAGTAATGTTCTCTGAGTTAGGTATTATCATTGTTAATTGTAGTTTTTTGTTATCTTCTATCTCCAATGTTAACTGTGGTTATGTTAGGCATTTAGCGAACAAAGCTACGGATGCAATAGCTAAAGCAGCTTGTTCATTCACTGAACGCAGCTTGTGAGATTCTGTTGTGCCACGGCATTTCCACCGGTTCCTTTAATATATTTTGCGAGGCCTTTCTTAAATAATAATAATAATAAAAACTCGCCTTCTATAGCTCTTCAAGTAATTAGCGGCCACCATAAATAGCTCCAGCTTGATTTGATTCGCCATACAATCAATCTCTATAAGAAGCCTCTTGCCCAAAATAGCTCTTTAATAAAACATCTATCTAATAAGGAAACATTGCTACTCACTGGCATTAAATCTGCTTAATTATTCATTTGACAATTAATGCCAACTCACAGAAGTAATTAGCGGGCACCATAAATAAATAGCTCCAGCTTGATTTGATTCGCCATACAATCACTATAAGAAGCCTCTTGCCCAAAATAGCTCTTTAATAAAACATCTATCCAATCAAAAAAAAAAAAATAAGGAAACATTACTACTCACTGGCATTAAATCTGCTTAATTATTCATTTGACAATTAATGCCAACTCACAGTAATATAATAAGGCCACTATTGTATTTTTGTATTAACAAAAACTACTAGCTTTATAAGCGGGGTTAATTTTTTCATAAGTCACTTAATTATAGTCTTGTTTTATTTTAGTAATCAAACTTTAATTTGCATCAAAATTGTCACTCATCTTCAATTTTATTTCACCAGGCAATCACTCGATTGATTTGGGAACCAAGTATCTGATGTGGCAACTGAAAAATCTTCAAATTTGGTAACATGTATAGTCCAGGTAAGACGCCTGATGTGTCACAGGGAAGCTGACACAATTTTTTTGGCTATCACATAAGTTATTTGGTTCCCAAATCAATCAGGTGACTGGCCGGTGTAATAAAAATATAGATGGATGACTATTTTGATATAAATTGAAGTTCAGCTACTAAAATTAGATAAGACTATAGTTAAGTCACCTATGAAAAAATTAACCCTTTATAAGCCAGTTATTTCAAAATTTTCAGTTTTATTTCTTCATTTATTATTTTTCTTCTTAAAAGAATGTGTAAAACTGAAATATTCAACTTTTAAAAAACCTTCTTCAAACCTTGATTTTTTTAAAGAACATATGTATGATGAAATTTAAAAATAATAAAAAATTGTGTGTAATATATTTGTTTTATTAGCTACTATGGTAATATTTAAGCGAGTAAAGTATTTGACTTTAATGTGAAAGGTCAAAAATTAAATTCTTTCACAATATGTGGTTGAGATATAAGTATTTATAAAAAAATATTTATGTTTTATTAATGATAATAAAATGAATTAGAAAATTTAATTATTTTAATGATATTTGAGTTTTATGTTTAAAAAAATTAAATTTTACTATATAATTCCTGTGGTTTTGGGACGCGTCACAATTAATTTGTGTGTAATGACATAATTTACTTTTACATCTGACATATTTTAAATAATAAGTAAACTATCTAATTACCGGAACATTCTATATACTCCAAAAGTCAGTGGCGTAAGCTTTTCTAAACCCAATAAAAGTTTCTTATAAATATTATTTTACTCAAAATTTATTCATAACAAATCATTGATGGGTTAAATATACAGAGTACTAAAACAGGAGAGGGGCCATGGCTGCGGCTTTTTTACAAAATAGTATAAATTATAATTTCATAATAATATTTATAAAATTTATTATTTTTACACTAAAAAAATCCTTTTTATTTGGTCTATCAGAAAATTACATGATTTAAATCCTAAATATTTTATATATCTATTTGAGTTCTTATTATTTTTTTGATAAAATTAATACAAACTGATCCAATTGAACAAAGTGAAATCTTTTCTATTTTATACTTAAATTCATTCTCATTCTGTACAGCTAACATGTATTTTTATTTTTTTATTTTTAATGATCCGATGAATATCAATGCTTACATAGCTCTGAATATTTTTTTTAACTAATATGATACAAGTGACACCATTTAAAAGATTTTCAAAGGGACAAATAAGCATGGAGGTATACTAGCTATGGTGGTTTACATACAATCTCCCTGTCCTACAACTTTGGAGGGTGAAACTATTATTTCTTCCACAGGAGACCCACACCAGGACGTAAATAATATATGAATAGTATTGACCCTGGCTGTACTATGCATGAACAGTATAGACACAGTACTATTGTGTGAACAATTTGAACCTTTACTTTTTTTTCTTGCACTTTTGTGTCATACCATTGGGTTATCCAATCTGACGTTGTTAATATATTTCATCTAAATAAAAAACAAAAAAAATTACCACATTAAAACAAAATCCACTCTTCATTTTAAAACTCACCATTCGACAGTTTGTCTAATTTTTAAGGGATTTTTACTCGCATACCCCTATAAAATCATAAATTTATTTAAATACCCTCATAAAAATTATATATGCTTATATACACCTACAAATCAATTATATTTGCTTATATGCCCCTATGGTTAAGTTGACTCTTAATGGTGTTAAATCAATGGATGGAATAAGGGTAAATTACTAAAATGTGTTTGCTTATATATCTCTCTAAATTTTTTTTCTTATTTTGTAGACATTACTCACTTCATTCAACAAATGACCATTATAGGTTTATTAATATACCCATCAATTTTTTTTATATATTTTATAGACTTTAAATTATTTAAATTATTAATAACCAATGTAATTCTTTTATATAGGCTTTAATTATTTCTAAAAATTATTAAAAATCATGAATTTTTTAGTAAATTCATATTTTTAAGGTTTTTACAAATATCTCTAAAAAATTTTACATTATCACATGCTCTTTACAAACACAACCTAAAAATAGATAAAAATTACGACATGTAACAATATATAACAAATAGGTGGCGTTTGGTACTGTAGCAGTGATAATGTTGATGTTGATGTGAGATTATCAATAGTAAAATCTTACCAGATAAAATGGTAATAAGATTACCACAAAAATAGGTATCCATCCAGATTACCAAAGTTGGTGGTAATGTGTAATTTTTTTTTTTCAAATTATGCCCCCATTCATTTAGTCTAATTCCTTATTACATTCTCTAGTTTTTATTTTCCCTTATTATTTTTGATATTATAATTTAATTATTTATTTATCTAAATACTTTAAATTAAGTTTTTTGAATTTTTATACATAGGGGTATTTTGGTAAATACAAAAATATTTTAAAAAATTTTAAAAAATAATTTTTGATATTATAATTTAATTATTTATTTATTTATTTAAATATTTTAAATTAAGTTTTTCAAATTTTTATATGTGGGGGTATTTTGGTAAATACACAGGTATTTTTAAAAATTATAAAAAAATAAGTTTTTAATATTTTAATTTAATTATTTATTTATCTAAATACTATAAATTATATTTTTCAAAATTTTATACATAGGGGCATTTTGGTAAATACAAATGTATTTTAAAAAATTATGGAAATTTTTTTTCGATATTATAATTTAATTATTTATTTATCTAGATACTTTAAATTAAGTTTTTCAAATTGTTATACATAGGGCTATTTAGGTAAATACAAAGGTATTTTAAAAAAATGTAAAAAATAATTTTTGATATTATAATTTAATTATTTTTTTATCTAAATGCTTTAAATTTAGTTTTTCAAGTTTTTATATGTAAGGGTATTTTGGTAAATACAGATATATTTTTAAAAATTGTAAAAAAAATAATTGTTGATATTATAATTTAATTATTTATTTATCTAAATACTTTAAATTATATTTTCCAAAATTTTATACGTAGGGTTATTTTGGTAAATAAAAAGGTATTTTTTAAAAAATTGTGAAAAAATAATTTTTAATATTATAATTTAATTATTTATTTATCTAAATATTTTAAATTATATTTTTTCAAAATTTTATCTGTAAGGGTATTTTGGTAAATTTGACATACTACTAAGGTGATTACCATGACTAACCAAACATGGTAATGAAAGATTACCAGTAATATAAATTCTCAATCAAACATGGTAATATCACATTGCCACAACATTCCCGGACATATAACATTCCCAATCACATTACCACGGTAATCTCATTACCATGGTAATATATCATAAATTTATTTAAATACCCTCATAAAAATGATATATGCTTATATACCCCCCACAAATCAATTATATTTACTTATATGCCCCTATGGTTAAGTTGACTCTTAATGGTGTTAAATCAATGGATGGAATAAGGGTAAATTACTAAAATGGGTTTGCTTATATACCTCTCTAAATTTTTTTTTTATTTTGTAGACATTACTCACTTCATTCAACAAATGACCGGTTTGTTAATATACCCATCAATTTTTTTATTATATTTTATAGACTTTAAATTATTTAAATTATTAATAACCAATGTAATTATTTTATATGTGCTTTAATTATTTTTAAAAATTATTAAAAATCATGAATTTTTTTAGTAAATTCATATTTTTAAGGTTTTTACAAATATCTCTAAAAAATTTTTACATTATGACATGTTTTTTACAAACACAACCTAAAAATAGGTAAAAATTACAACATGTAACAATATATAACAAATAATTTCATACACCTACTCAAAATATAATCACATATGAAATTTATAAAAAAGAAGTCTAATAATTTTTTTTGAACGTCCATCCAATATCAAGTTTTTTACCATCAAGTTCTCTAAAGGACATCAAATTTTTTGAACAAACAAGTTCCCCATAAAATTCTTTAAAATTGGGAGGTTCTCCGAGTAAGCTCCGGTGACGGTGTTGATAATGCTGAGACCTCTGAAGGTGAAGGTAACGGCACATGCGCAGATGCCACGGCGTCGGGCGTAGCCGGCGTTGAGATGGTCCAGTAAGGTTAGGTTGAAACCTCCGGAGAGGGCGAAGATGTCTTTGACGCCGATTTGAAAGAGCCGGCGAGTGAGATGGCATGGCTTGAAGGGATTGATGAGAAAGGAACCTCAAAAGATGGCGCCTGAGTGATTGAAAAGTTTGGAAATTTTTCTCAGATGGCTTAGGTTGGATGATGTTAAGGGTAATTGGGTAATTTTGTTAAGTTGGGTTAAGTGGGAACTATGGTTAATTCCATAAATCCTAACGGTGGCTAACAGTAACTAACGGCAGGGATATATAAGTAAAAAAATTAATTTTATAGGGGTATGCAAGTAAATAATATTTTTATGAGGTGTTTTAGTAATTTCATGGTTTTACAAGGGTATTTTTCAACTTTGAATTGTATAATAATAATAATTTCAAACAATCAATCAATTAATTATGCTCCACAGCACAAAATGCACGCGTGTTAGATGAACAAATATATATATATATATATATATATATATATATATGTTGTTTACGGAATTCACACGGTTGGATTTGTTGGCAAAATAAAGAAGTGCAGGTACTTTGGAGTAGATATGTCACTATCATTGATCCTGTTTTGGTCATCCAGGAATGGACCATCCGTGCAAGTTGCAACCACGTCGGCGTGCCTCATGTTTCCTTCCCTTGCCGTCCCTCTTTGAATTCTTTATGTATTTTTTTCCCGTTGAATATGCTCAGTCTGATAAGTGATAACTTAGTCTATTGACCTTTCAAATTACTTTGTAGTCTTTTATTTTTTTTAAAAAAAACTATTTCCTCCCTTGGGGGTGACAAACAAGAATGGGATCACCTTTATTAATTTTTTTTTTTAAATAAGCACCAAAATTATTAGGTAGTGTTTGTTTGGAGGGTTTTTGAATTACATGTAATCGAAGCTTCTCGGCTTAAAAATTCGGGGTTTTGGTTCACAGAATTTAAAAAACCAATGTAACTCATATTACATTCAATGAGGGATTTGGTTTTACGTCTAATGTTTTACGGCCAAATTAGACGTAAAACCAAATCCCTTATCTTTAAGTAGTGAAAAATTATAAAATTTAATAATAAATTTAATAATTACTTTGATAATTAATTTAATAATAAAATTAAGAGTTAAAATGATCAATGCGATAATTAAAATCATTAATAACATGCTAAAAATATATGAAAAGTTCAAAATACTTTTTTTATTGGGTTAAAAGTTAAATTTAAAAATTATAAAATATAATAAAATAAATAAATAAATATACTAATAAATTTAATAACTAATTTAATAATAAAATTAATAGTTAATTTAATTAATACGATACTTAAAATTATTAAAATATTTATAATGTAAAAAAATTTCTAATTTCAAATTTATAAATATCTATTATCAAATACAAAATCCTATAATACAGCATCTACAGTACATCTAACCAAACATTAGATTTGACTGCATTGTATTATAAAATCCATGGATTTTCAGTTACATTTTAACTAGAAATCCACTATATTTATAGTTACACTGAACCAAACGCCCCCTAAAAGAAACATGATTGTGAATAAATTTTAACGGAGTAAATGAGGGCAAAGTTTACACATACGTTGAGACCATCACACATGATCATTACTTATACTCCTAAAAATATATCCTTATCTATATTTCAAATTCTTACCACTTATAAATAATTTTAATATGGAACACTTCTATATTACCGTAAGTTAAAGGTGAGCTCTACTATTCATTGGTGTCAACTTTGGGCTTAGTTAGGGTGTGAGCTTTGGTTGCTCACGAGAGCTTGAGAGCATGCTTAGACCACAACACTGGTATGATCTTAACCGGTCTTTAATTTTGTCCTAGCAAATAGAATAAATTTACCACCATTAGATGAGATGGAGCTAAGCGAGGAGCTCTGTTTGGAGTAATTTGTTATTTCAAATTTTAAAAAAAATTGAAAAATAAGAATGTTTTAGAGATATCAAAAATTGAGACATCACGGAAAAATATGAAAAAAACCTCATAGGGATCCATTGTTATTTTCCTTCTTATATTATCTCGTACACAATAAATAAGATTCTTTTACCATAAACTAAACAGAAATATCAAATGTGAATTTCATGTACTCAATTTTATTTCTTAATAAAAATATTATTGACATTTAATTGATATGTATTCTAATTTAATTTGTATATCTAATAAGATTCTTTAACCATATATTAACAATTTGTTACTATCAATTTCCTCAAAATTAGAATTTCACTGTAGATGATAGGTTGTTAAAAATGTTCTATATTTCTATATTTAAAAAAAATGTAGAAATAACCAAAGGTTTGTTCGATTTATTTTTCCTGATAAATTAAACTTCTAGGTCACTTTTGGTTTTGGATTAGTTTATTTAACAGAAATGGGAATTTTTTTCCCCTTTTTTTAACCATTTATTTTAGTTTATCAAAAGAATTTTGGCAGAAACCAGAAACCCTCTCAAATAAACTTTAGAAAAAAAAAAAAATACTTTTTGTATATTTTTTAAAACAAAAAATCCAAATATATATACTATACTGATTTAGTCCTACAGTGTCAAACCTAATTTTTTTTTTTTAAAGCCAAATATTTATACTATAATTAATTAATTAATTAATTAATAATTATTGGAAAAAGAAAATTCTAGATAAAACAAGAAAAGTCCAACTGTGTGAGTCAATCCTGGCCGTCAATCTTTTGCAGCCGTTTCCAATCACGTTTTCTCTTCCTCTCTCTGTGTTTCTCAACAGCACCATTTCCCAAAGATCATATATAAACAACAACCCAACTCCCCCCCAAATCCTCCTTCCTTCGTCCTCTTCGATGGAGAAGAACACCTTCTCCTTTTCTTGATCCCCATCGATGATGATCCCAACCTCTCCGATGTCCCCATCGATGATGATGATCCGAAGCCCTCCGATGTCTCCATCGTCGCCGAAGATGATCAGCCCGATCTCGGATTCGCAGGCGAGGAATCAACCGCTGATTGTGAAAGAGGGATCGGTGGCAGAGAAGGATAGGGCGCGGATCGGAGAACTCGCCGGCGGGACGGCGGCGGAGTGTGCGGCGGTGTGCTGTTGCTGTCCGTGTGGGCTTATTAGTCTATTGGTTCTGGCGGTGGTGAGGTTGCCGGCGGGGTTGTGCCGGCAGGCGATCAGGCGGAGAAGGAGGAAGAGGAAGAGAAAGAAGGCGATGGCGATGGAAGCGGCGGCGGGGGGTTTTGGGTCTAGTGATGATGATGAATCGGTGTATCACCGGCGGGTTTTGATCGATTCCGGCGGGGTTGATTCGGCGCCGTCGATGTCGCCGTCGGAGGAGGAGGTGGAGCTTGAGAAGGAGATGTGGGCGAAGTTCTATAGCGCCGGATTCTGGCGAAGCTCTTCTCAGAGGGAGTAAATGGTAATTTCAGTGTTTTTGCATTTTACTCCTTTTCATGTAAATGTTGTGATTTCTTTTTGTGATTTGATGGACGGTTTTTGAATGAAGAAATGTACAGATTGTCAATTGGGATTGAAAGTTCGTGTTTCAATTGATTTACTATGAATGAGAGTTTTACTTTTTTTTTTTTTTTTAATTGAAAATAGATTGTATGAGTTTTTTTTATTTGATAATATAAATTTATGCTTTTTAAAATATAACTTTAGTTAATTTTTGAAAAACCATGTTAAGTTTTTGGTTTAAAATAACAAAAATTAAAAATGCTAAATAATTTTTTTTTTGTCTTTTTCAAACATATTTTTGTAGAGTTCGAATTCTTTTCGTGTGAAGTAGTGAATACTATAAAATAGTGATTTGTGCTCCTATATATATAAATGGTGGAATAATACTTAAAAACACTTATGGAATAAACTACTATTGATTTATTGATGAGATTTTACGGAATAAATCAGTTTTAAATTATTGTGCTTATTAAATAATTAAACAAAAGATGCAAATGGTGCTTTCTTAAGCTTTAAGAAATTAATAATAATATGCACCAATGTTTTGGGAGGAAAGATGTGAATCTATTATTTTGGTCTGGACGCCTTACTATTCAAAAGTCAACGCGGCATAAAATAGAATATAAAATTAATTACAGACGAAGAGCTAAAAAGAGAACCTAACAATTACTTCGGCAGTGTTTTTTTTTTTTTTTAATTTCAAATTAAAATTATTTATTGAAGCAACTCATGCCTCTATTATTTCAAAAATCATGTTAACACACACACACACATATATATATATATAAAGATTAAGTCTTATAGGGCGTTCCTACAACCGTAAAGTGGGTAGAGAGAGGAATCAACAGTGGCTTAGTATTAACTCAACTTTTGTATCTGGCTAAAAATGGATTGATAAGTTTCTCTAAGGTGTAGTTTTATTTTAAATGCACCAAAACAGTATGCACAGTTGGATTTCAATCCAATGGTGAACAATTAACATTCATAGATTTGAATGTCTAAAATTGTTTTTAGCAAACTTGCCCATATATAAAGATATATAGTAAAATTTGTGAGATAGTCCTTTTATTATAGTTATTTTGTTATTTTGATTTTTTTATTATAAATTCCTAATTTGATTTTTATTATAATTTTGATTGAGTAAATCAAATTCAATAAAAAATTACCTAGTTTTTTCATCTATAATTGTTGATGTGGCATAAAATAATAACACGAAATTATTAAATTATTATTAAAAATTCAAAACATAAATAAAAATAAAAAAATCTAATACAATTTCCAAAAAAATCAAAAGAAATTATTAAAATATTATTAAAAATTCAAAAAAATTAGCATAAAATAATAATTTAGTAAATAACAATTTAAAAGGAGAATTTTTTTATATTTATATTTATTTATTAAATAAATTGTCTAATTATACAATAATAGATTATATATCATAAAAGAATTTATGTTCTAATTTATTTATCATTGATATTTGAATAATATTTCATTTATCTTATTAATTACATAGCTGTAATAAACGCCATAGGGAATGCCAACGTGGCAACAGTTTTTCAAAAGAAAAATATTAAAAATTCCCAAAAGATAAAAGAATATTAGAATATTCAAAATATTTAACATAAAGTAATAATTTAGTAAAATTTGAATTTATAACAATATATTTTTATATTTTTATTTTTATTGAATTTTCAATAATAATTTTATTTTTGAAAATTTTTAACAATATTTTAATATTTTCTCATTATTATTTTATTGAATTTAATTTGGTCATGCGAAATAACATAAAGATAAAATTAAGAAATTTATAATAAAAGAACTTAAAAAAAAAAAAGTAAAGTAGCTGTAACAAACGGACTATTTCAGGGATTTTACCTATATATGTACATAATTTTGATTTTTAAAAACATGGAATTTCACGGTACATTACATCCAATTTTTTTTAATCATATTATTATGAAGATATTTGAATAATTAAAAACCTAATCTTTCAATTTCTCTAGTGCATTAAAAAAAAAAGTTAAAAACTAATGTTCTTAAAAAAAAAAAATTGGAAAAGAAAGATGGTCTTTAAAGATTATTTGTATTTGTACTTTTGTAAGGAAATGTTTTATTAATCAATTTTTTAAATCTCTTCAACTAAAAGCCTTTGATTTAGTAGTTCTTGTCCCATTGCATAAGGTGTTATGCAAAAGACTTTTATTGCTCATGTTTTAAAACACACTAAATATAGTGATATCAAAATTTTTTTTTAAATATAGCAATGAGTTTGCAATTCAAACCTTACATTTGCAGAAAGATTCTTAGATGTAGTAACAAGTTTGTAATCCAATTCTCATATTTGCAGGATGTGCACATGAATTAGATAATTAATTTTTGATAGTACACACCTCTGGTATATTTATTTTGTCAAATTAATAAATAAATAAGTCAATTCAATAAAAATAAGATTGTATATTAAAAGATATATATATATAGTATGCTTAAACAATTGTTTGGATAAGGATGTGTCTTTTGTTTGCTAGTCAGTGACTTCTTCATGCTTGGTTTTTGGATTCTTTAGGCTGAGAAGATTTCTTTGTTTCCTTGTCCATGCAATCTTTTTCATTTGACTCTTCTAGAATATTTTTAATTAATTAGGGTTTTTTAATATCATTTTGAATTGTATATGTCACATGAATTGTGAATTACTGGCATATAATACAAGCACTCAAGCACATTAACGAAGTCCATTGTAGAAAATTTAATTTCATATTTATATAGTATATGAAATGATTTGGGCATAATTCGTTTTTAAAATTAGATGAAAAAGATTTAGATAGAGATTTATTGATTTAAGGTGGGGACCTACAAGGCTTTTTTTCCTCTTCAGTTTGGCATTTTTGATGTTTTAGTTTATGAAAAAAAATGAAACAGTACTGCTCCCATGTCTAAGCAGCATTCTTTTTAATCCTCAAAATAGAAATATAAAAATATAGCAAAATAATATATATTGTTATAAACAAATATTTTAATGGATGTCTACTGTAGCAATAGCACTGTAGGAAAATCACTGTAGCAGACGACTTCACTGTAGCAAACGACGGGTAACACTGTAGAAGTCGACGGTACTGTTACTATTCCACCAACCAGGGTATTTTGGACCGTTGGATCAAATCAATCCTGGCCGTTCATTCAACTTTTGTAACCCTATAAATACCCCCATTCATTTGTAAATTGGATATAGAGAAGAGAAAGAAAAGAGAGAAATAAAGAAGAGGGAAGAAGAAGAAGAAGAAAAGGGTTTTTGGTAAATATTCTGGGTCTCTATTCTTATTACTCTCTATATATTTATGATATATATTCTTAACACGTTATCAGCACGAATTTGCTCATATGATTTTAATTTTCTTTACCTTATCTAATATATATGTTATATATGTGGAACCCATTTCTAACACTCGAATGCAAGAAGGTTCGACGAGTAATATAATACTAGCAAACCATACATTTTATTTAATACATAATTTCGGGTTTTTCTTAGAAGCATACATAAAAACATACGATGACTAAAACCACTAAGGCTAATATTACCATTACTTTTTAAAAATAAACAAGAAAAAAATAATAATATTATTATTACAATGAGGTTTACTATTAAATCCAAATCTTCTGGTATAATCTTCCCCAAGTCTGCCATGGTAAACCTCAGATCCCGGCAATCAGGTAAAAACTCCACCGGCGAACCTCCGACCCTTTCTCTTCTCCGCCGGCCCGTCCTCTCTTCCCCGTCGGCCCTCCTCCGCAGCTGTTTTTTTTCGGATTTCTCCTCCGGCCGGCCTTTCTTCGTCGGCCCCCTACTTTCTTCTCTCCCTTATCTTTACTTCTTCTTCCATTTTAACTTATAATCACTTTCAAACAAATTTTAATTCCCAATGTTGCAATAATTGCATCGTATGAACAGTACCGTATACTAACCATATACATGAATAGGACCGTACATGAATAGTACTGTATGTATATACAGTACCGTATACATGAACAGTATATATGGTTTGTATTTTATTTTGTATACTTTGTTCTAATTACCTGCTATATTATTATTTTGAAGAGAAAATGGCAAATATTGCAAAAAGAGAATTCGAGGCCCTTCAAATCTCAGGGAGCAATTATATATCTTGGAGCCTCGATATCAAGCTCCATCTGAAAGCAAGAAACCTGAGTAAAACTATTGAGGCTAATAACAATGAGCCCAGTGACAATAAGGCGAAGGCCTTAATATTTATAAGGCATCATATTGATGATGGCTTGAAAAATGAATATTTGACCATTGAGGATCCACAGGAATTGTGGTTATCCCTGAAAGAGAGATTTGAACATCTCAGAATGGTCTACTTGCCCAAAGCACGCAATGATTGGTCAAGCCTCAGGTTTCAAGATTTTAAAAGCGTGCAAGAATATAATTCCGAGCTATTTAAAATTGTTTCAAGATTGCCTCTCGTGGAGAAAAGCGATGTGATGAAGGAATGATGCTCGAGAAAAACATTTACAACATTTCACGATCGAAATGTTATATTACAACAACAATATAGAGAAAAGAATTTTTACAAAAATTCTCGAATTAATTTCTTGTCTCCTCGTGGCGGAGCAAAACAATGAATTGTTGATGCGAGAATCATCAATCTCGACCATCCGGATCGGACCTAGCCGCTGAAATTAATTTTGGGCAAAGAAGATGGCGTGGTCGCGGTGCTAGTTTTAAAAACCGCGGTGGACGAGGAAATTATGGTGGTCGAGGACTACGCGGTCGTGGTGGGGGCCGAAATAATATCGGACCACGCGATAGCAAAATTAATGTACATCAACAAAAGCAACAAAGCCACAAGGTGGGGTCAGAAACAAAGAAAGATACCTGCTATCGTTGTGGCCTGGAAGGTCATTGGTCCAGAATTTGCAGGACCCCTAAACATTTTGTCAATCTTTACCAAGAATCACTTAAAAATAAGAAAGAATATGGCTGATGATGAATGCATTATTGATTGCGGGACAACGCATACTATTTTGACAAGAAAAATATATTTTATATCCTTATCAATGAGAAAGGTATGTATAGCCACAATAGCAGGGTCATCAGACCTGGTTGAAGGTTCTGGAGAAGCAGCATTGATGTTGCCAAATGGGACATCCTTGCAGATGAAAAATGCTCTCTATTCCCCTAAGTCTAGGAGGAACCTTTTAAGCTTTAAAGATATACGTCTCAATGGATATCATTTAGAGACGGTTGATAAGGAAGGAAAAAAATATCTTTATATTACACAAGTTATTTCATGCCAAAAACGTGTACTTGAAAGCTTTCCCTGTATATCCTCAGGATTATATTTTACACGTATTAAAAGTGATGGAATCACATACGGTATTAACCCGGGAAGGTTAATGACCCGAGATATTTAAAATATGGCATGAAAGACTTGGGACATCCGAGTGCTATTATGTTGCGTCGGATTATTACTAGTTCTCATGGACACCCACTGAAGGATTATAAAATCCTAACACATAATGAATATGCATGTTCGAAAGATGTTCGATGGGAAAAGCTAATAACCGGACCTTCTATAACAAAGGTGATCGGTGAATCTCCTAAATTTTTAGAAAAGAATACAAGGAGACATTTGTGGACCAATACATCCGTCATGTGGACCATTTAGGTATTTTTACGGTTTTAATCGATGCATCGACTAGATGGTCCCATGTTTCACTGCATCTACAAGGAATGTAGCATTTGCAAGGTTATTGGCACAAATTATCGGGGCTTAAAGCACAATTTCCAGATTATCCCATAAAGACAATTCGTCTTGATAATGCTTGGGTGAATTTTTCATCAAAAATCATTTTATGATTATTGTATGGCGAGTTGGAATACATGTTGAGCATCCAAGTAGCTCATGTACATACCCAAAAATGGGTTGGTGGAGTCATTAATTAAAAAGACTCCAGATTATTGCCCGATCCAATGTTATTAAGGGACGAAACCGCCTACAAGTGCGTGGGGTCATGCTATTTTTGCATGCTGCAGACTTTTAATACTGGATCCGACCCACTCGCATGTAATTTATATTCACCACACCAACTTGTTATGGGTAAAGAGCCCCGATATTTCATATATAAGAATATTTGGTTGTGCGATGTATGTGCCAATACCACCACCAAATCATACAAAAAAATGGGTCCACAACGCAGACTTGGTATATATAGTTGGTTATGATTCCCCTTCAATTATACGATATTTAGAACCATTAACAGGGGGATGTATTTATCGCAAGATTTGCAGATTGTCATTTTGATGAATCTGTCTTCCCTACATTAGGGGGAGAAATGATTACTCAAAATGAGCCAAAAGAAATTGATTGGAATGCATCAAGATTACATACATATGATCCTCAGACAAATGAATGTGAACTTGAAGTTCAAAGGATCATTAAATTGCAAAAATATTGCAAATGACATACCGATGCATTCATCGATACAAAACCGGTAACCAAATCATATATACCACTCGCCAATGCTCCTGCAAGAATTGAGATTCCTAAGAATCCATTGAAAGAAAAATCAAGTAGAAAATAAACCACGACAAAAACGTGGAAGACCAATTGGTGCCAAAGATTCAGCTCCTAGAAAAAGGAAGCAGAAAAATAAAGAGAAGGATCTCCCATGTGAAAAGGGAGAGGAAATTATAAAACCCTCAGAACAAGTTAATAAAGAGTCAATGGGGGATGATATTTCTGAAAATGTTGAAAATTCAATTTGCTATGTAGATGATGGTCAAAGATTGAATCGGCATGAGACCGAAATAAATGATATATTCATCTACAATGTGGCTACAGATATAGAAATAAATACTAATAATGATCCAGAGCCACGATCTATTGAAGAATGTCGACAAAGAAATGATTGGCCAAAATGGAAAGAAGCTATCCAGGCTGAGCTAAATTCCCTATCAAAACGTGAGGTGTTTGGACCGATAGTGCCAACACCAGAAGGGATAAAACCAGTCGGTTATAAATGGGTGTTCGTTAGAAAAAGGAATGAAAATAATCAAATTATGAGATACAAAGCAAGACTGGTTGCTCAAGGTTTTTCTCAAATGTCTGGAATTGATTATGAAGAGACATATTCTCCTGTAATGGATGGAATTACTTTTCGATTTTTAATTGTCATGGCGATGAGTAATAAATTAGATATCGCGATTGATGGATGTTGTCACAGAGATATCCGTATGGATTACTTGAAAATGACATATATATGAAAAATCCACGAAGGATATAGAAAAACAAACATTACAAATAATCATCATTTATACTCTATTAAATTACGTAGATCTCTTTATGGGTTAAAAACAATCCTGGACGGATGTGGTATAACCGTCTCGATGAATATCTTATAAAAAGAAGGATACCAAAATGATAGTATATGTCCATGTGTGTTTATTAAAAGTTATACTAACGGTTTTTGTTGTGATAGCAGATATATGTGGATGATTTAAATCTTGTAGGGTACTCCTCCCCGAAATTGCAATTCGCAGATCATATCCGAGAAAAAGAATTTGAAATGAAAGATTTGGGAAAGACCAAATTACGTCTAGGTATACAAATCGAGCATTTATCCTCGGGAATATTTGTGCATCGATCAACCTATCTGAGAAAAAGGTCTTTGAAGAGATTCAATATGGAGAAGGCTTATCCACTCGAGTACGCCTAATGGTCGTCCGAACTCTTGATGTTCGAGAAGATCCATTTCAGCCCACCCGGAAGAAGGAGAGATCATTCTTGGTCCGAAACTCCATATTTAAGTGCAATCGGTGCATTAATGTACCTTGCAAATAATACCGCACTGAGATATAGCTTTTTGCGAGTAAATCTTCTAGCAAGATACGCTTCTACATCGACACGAAGACACTCGGAAAGGAGTAAAAGATGTGCTACATTATTTACGAGGAACTACGGATCCGGGTTTATTCTATCGACAAGAATCTTCATCCAACCTCACGAGCTTTCATTGACGTCTGGGTATCCGTCTCGACCCTCATAAAGGGCGATCTCGATCGGATACATGTTTTCTTACAATGGTACGACTTTATCTCATGGCGTTCCACAAAACAAACTCTTACAGACTACTTCATCAAATCATGTCGAAATTCTAGCTCTCCATGAAGCAAGTCGTGAATGCCAATGGTTACGATCTATGATTGGGCATATACAGATCATCCCGCAAATTACCATCGAGTAACAACAAATGCTACAGTAATTTATGAAGACAACAATGCTTGTATTTCTCAAATACAAGGAGGTTATATTAAAGGTGACAGAACGAAACATATATCACCAAAATTTTTCTACACTCATGATCTCCGAAAGAAGGCGTTATAGAAGTTCAAAAGATTCAATCCAGGTGAGAATCAGTCGATCTATTCACAAAATCACTTCCTAAGTGCATTCACCAAAGACTTATACACAAAATTGGGATGAGAAGACTTGAGGATGTAAGTACTTCTGATATAAGTTAAAAAGTTATTTATTTGAGGGAGATCGTACTCTTTTTCCCTTCGCCAAGATTTTTATCCCAATGGGTTTTTCCAAGGCAAGGTTTTTAATGAGGCAGTAACACTCAAATGTACCAAGGATAGTGTACTCTTTTTCCTTAGCTAGGTTTTTATCGCACTGGGTTTTTCCTAGCAAGGTTTTAACGAGGCATATCCTTTGGTCGTAGGCATCCAAGGGGGAGTGTTATAAACAAATATTTTAATGGATGCCTACTGTAGCAATATCATTGTAGGAAAATCAATGTAGCAGGCGACGGGTAACACTGTAGCAGTCGACGGTACTGTTACTATTCCACCAACCAGGGTATTTTGGACCGTTGGATCAAATCGATCCTGGCCGTTCATTCAACTTTTGTAACCCTATAAATATCCCCATTCATTTGGAAATTGGATATAGAGAAGAGAAAGAAAAGAGAGAAATAAAGAAGAGGGAAGAAGAAGAAGAAAAAAAGGGTTTTTGGTAAATATTCTGGGTCTCTATTCTTATTACTCTCTATATATTTATGATATATATTCTTAACATATATATATATATGGGCACGTTTCTTAGGATATGCATAGATCTATGCACATCCCCTAAAAGTTAAAACCCAAGACTGTGGATGCTCATCCAAGGACATTGACCCTCTCTTTATTATCTCCTTTCCTCAAAACCAATCCTATATTAAAGTTCATGGAATAAGAATAAGAATGAGAATGTGAATAGAAATAGAGTAATATTGATGACAGTGAAAATAATGTTTAGTTGCAAAAAATGAAAATGAAAATTAAAAAAAAAGAAAATTGGAATAAAATTGCTTTTGTGCCGTTGATGTAATAAAATGGTTTTGAATAAATTAGTGAATTATGTTTAGTGATAATTACATTAATTTATTTTAAAAAATTATAGATAATAATTAATTTTAATTATTTTTTTATTAAATGTTTAAATAAACATTTAGCTTAAATATTAAACATATTAATTATAATAATTAAACACTAAAAATAATTAAACCATTCAACTATTATTCAAATTAAATTTTATAATTAAATATCAGTTAAATGATTTAATTACTGATTGCAAACGAAATAATCATCATCTCAAGTGTATTTTTTTTATATACGTTATAACCTGACAACAGAGCAAATTGCGGTTTTTTTAAATATTATAAAAAACTTTTTTTTTATCAAAAGATGCATTTTCTGGATTATTCACCAGAAATCGCATTTAGGGGGAAAATGGAAAACTTTTTCCTGTTTTCATTTGTTTTTTTATTTTTTTTATATTTTTTATAAAATTTAAAAAGTTCTTAGCCGCCAAGCATGCTGCAATTAAGGAGTTTAATTTTTTTTAAAATTTTATATTAGAAAATAATAGTTAAGTTATATTTTTTTAACGTTTTATTTTTTTAAAAATACAAATCCTAAAAATATTAGAAAATAGGATGATCAAACCTGCACTGATAAAAAATTATTACGAAGAATTTAGTAAAAGTAGAATGATCAAACATGCACCGATCAGTAATTAGGACTATCAAACTTGCACCAATCAGTAATTAGTACAAAAGTAGGACAATCTAACTTGCACCGTTGGTCAACTTACACCGATAATTAGTACAAAATAGGACTGTCAAACCTATACGGGTCAGTACTTAGTATAAATTAAGACGGTCAAACTTGCACCGGTCAGTAATTAACACAAAGTAGAGCAGTTAAACTTACACTGGTAAGTAATTAATACAAAGTAGCTTGGTCAAACCTGCATAAGTCAGTAATTAGTACAAAGTAGGATGGTCAAATCTGCACTAGTCAGTACTTACAAGAAAAAAATACATTTTCTACAAAATGGATGAAATGTAGTCACTCTATATCTTAAAAACGCCATAAAAAATTATCAACACAAATCCCATACACGTGTAAATATAAACCACCGGATAATTAGAAGTTGACATAGCATTAGAAGGGGAGAAACGAGAATGGAGTGGAGGTGGTATGAAGTGGAAAGTGGAGATTATATAAAAAAAATAAAAAAAACCAACGATAATTTTTTTTTTTTCCCATTAAAAAGGTGACTAACGTGTGTGTGTATATATATATATAACGGGAGCATCTTTTCCGTTTCCCATTTTTTAAAATGAAAAATGGGAGAATCTCCCATTTCACACTTTTTATTTATATTTAAAAAAAAGAGAGATGTTCAGTTTGCCATATTAAAAAAAAAATAAAAAAAATAAAAAAAAATTCTTTTTTTTTCAAAAATGCGCATTCTAGTAAATAATCGAGAACATACATATTTTTGTATTTTTTATTTTTTTATAATATTAAAAAAAAGCCGCAGATTGCACATGAAAAGATGTGGTGCAACACATTGATGGCTTGTATATTCAACAAGCTAATTGAATGCCTATATATTCAACAAGCTAACATCAATTAATTGGATGTTGAATGTCTATATATTCTTTGAACAAAGAATCACTACAACATGTTTTCAGCGGGATTCATTCAACTTAACATGAAAATAACAACATAGCTATTGCAATGGCAGATATTAAAAGTTCTTACAACAATATTGAAAGGTTCTTACAAGCAACACATTTAAAAGTTCATATAATCACACATTTAAAAGAAAGACAACATACGATGTATAAAATTTGTAGCATACCCAACGTTGAACTAGGCCTGCTAATATGGTTTACACATCATGCCGATTATATCCTAATCTTGCTAGAAGTACAAGACAAAAAGGTATGTTGACATTGTTGAGTAACTCCAAAAAAGTCTTGAGTTAATCCTCATGTTTTGGTAAAACCTGCGAGCAAGATAAAGATTATTTATAAATGGAAAGTCTATCAACATGAGGAAATATTTGATGGAATAATTTTCTCTTTTCTTACTGCTCTGCACTAGCGGCATCCTTAATTTCAACTATTTCAGCCATGGACCTAAATCTTGATCAAACCATTTCTACCAAATTGCGGAAATTTTCAGAAATTGTGTCTATGGAAGGGTCCCTAGCCACACTTTTTTCTCTTTCGGTGTGGTTTTGAGGTACTAATCTCTGATGTCATAGGCGATAGAGATGCAACAAGTTCTTGTGTGGGCATAGAGATATCATCATTTGGTAGTCGACAGGATATTGTGTCCTCATCTAAACTAATGTTTTCATGTGCATATTGCTGACCTCCAATATCACTCCTTGCATTGACATGCCCTTTATCCATCAAATTATTATGTAAATTACAAATGTAATTATACATATGTCAATGTTTTTTTATCAAATACACTTTTCTAGCACTTAATAGTGTGCCTTTCAAAATTCCAGACAAAACTGTTGATTTGTAGAATATCAACAATTGCAGTGGTTTTCTTTTTGAATAGCTTCACACGTGGCTTAATATTGGGCGAGATTTTCAATGTGCTTTGTGGAAGCTTTTCTTTTATCATTCTCTCTATTTGAAGAAGATACCATTGTGAAACCCATTCTCGGCTCGCCATAAAGGGTTTGTTGTTAGTTCAAGGCATCAATGAGTGCTTTATCTTCATCTTGTGTCCAATAATGTTTACTTTGTGCCTCTTAGTCGTTAATTTGAATCCATACCAAACAACTATAAGATTTAATTCAAGTCAATATGAAACACTTCAAATAAGACATGTTATATAAGACTTAATTCAAATACTCATCTAGCACTTCAAATATATGTCATAACATATATTCCAAACATAAACTCAAAAATATATTACCTAAAATTAACAAGTTAGCATGACAAAAAAAAATGCACGAAAGTATTCACACTCATTACATGGTATTAATTAATAAAATTAACTTGACTGCTAAATATTAAACATATATTTAACCATGTCAAGTTAGATATTAACTCAACCAATGTGTTAATTGTTTGTAACTATGGTGACTAGAGTTGTAGCTAACGACACTTACTTTATAGGGCATAAGTTGAAATGGTAAAGCATGGCTTATTGTTTAAAGATTGCCAAAGTATCTCTTTACAATGGCATAGAACGTTTTATTTTGGAATTTTATAAACAAGAATACTCCATGAAAAAAATACATATATAATGATTTCTAACTTATTGTAACATATCCTTCCATGAAAATAAGTATCAACATCATTAATATCAAGATAAGTTAGTACATCGCAAGTGTGGGCCCCACACATTTTTTTTATTATTTTATTAATTGTGCATGCATGGCAGTTAAGGAATTTTTTTATCTTTTATTTAGGTTTCAAAACCCTAGCCGCCACCTCTTTGTTTCTCGTTATGGATCTTTGTTTGGATTAATAAGAGGGAGAGATCTAGTTTTTTTTTTTTCCCCTTTTCTCCTCTTTTTCTTTTGATTTGGTGTGTGGTGCCGGCGGCAAGGACAGGGATAGGTCTCTCCGTCAAGGGTTTTGTCTCTTACGTTGTGAGGTTCCATCGAAGAAATATCGTAGGATTTTGGAGGTTTTTAAGCGATCGACAAGTAAGTAAACCACATATAAATTTGTATATATATATATATATATATATATATATATATGTATAAGCAAATTTCTTATCTTCGGTGATGGTTTACATAATTATCAAATTAATTTTGATTTTACCGTAAAAAAAAAAACATTTTTTATACTATTCAAAAGTTTGTTCTGTCTGTTGACCATTACTTTGTCATTTAATATATTTGTTATTTTGTTATTTAGGATTTTTCTGTAACTTGGCTCATTTGTTATTTTATATTTTGTTTTGTTATTTATCTATTTTAGGAAAATGCGGATTCATGATATATATATATATATATACACATAATTATCTTATTTGTTAAATTCATGAATATTTGCATTTAATGGAAGGGCTGAGAAATGATATATTTGTTTTAATGATATTTCCATATTTAAATAATTTTTTTTTAAAATGTGTGGATTATTCTGTTAATTGACAGTTGATTATTTGATATAATTGGATTAATTTTCATTAGAAAACGGGATTACTGAATTTCAGTATTATTGTGTTGACAATAATTTTGGATGTACCAATATATTTTTGTATAGAAACTCATAGTCCCCAATTAACAATGCAATAACCCTGTCACGGGGGTTAAACACTGACTGTGTCGACATGTACTTCTGGCTTTTGATATTCTGGCTTTTGATATAAAAACTATGCAATAACGGCTTTTGATATTCTGGCTCGGGTCACCGAGGGTAAACCTATGAGTTCTGAAATCTGACTCAGGTCATCGAGTTTAAATAAATGAGTTTTGATATTTTGTTTTGGCATTAGTTGTTTGGGGGACTTATATGCTCGTTATTTTGATAACTTAAATCTGTTTTGAACCATTTCTGATTTATGGGTTCATTTTGATATTTATTTCATTATATTACATTTTGTATGTTTTTAAAGATTATTGGGCATTTTGTGATCATGATATTTTTAGTGGTTACTTACTGGGTTCCCAAGCTCATAATCCTGTTGTTAATTTTTTTTAGGTTTTGAGGCTTTGTATGTCTACTTAGTTTCGGCCTTGTAGGTGTACGGCCGTTTGTCGGCGTCCCTGGTCCATAGAGCTGGGTTCGGGACGTGACACCAAGACTCAAAAGGAGCAGTAGCTAGTGTTGCCAAGGAATTGAACAAATTTTGATCCTCCTAAGAAGGTAAGACACTCATACATACCTTTATAATATACTCTCATACATATCTTTATACATACATACCTTTATATAAGCTTTGAGTAAATAGATCTTGTTTTCTTGTTCTCATCATCCTCTCCATCTCCCTAACCTTCTTTCCTTGCTTCCTTTGCTTCACTTTAATAACTCTCACAACCTCGTATTGTAAGAGAGCCCCAACCCATCTCTAGAGGATGATGAAAACAAGAACACAAGAGCTATTTACTCAAATCTTATCTCTTTCATTCATGCCTTCAATGGTTACAATGGGTCTCTTTTTACAGAAGGAGAGAATACAATGCTACATGTGACAAGCTATGTCACAAAGTTATCTTACCTAGGAGTAGGTTTTGACTAATACATTATTTTATATTACAAGGACTTATTAATTAAAACCTAGTAACCCTAACCTAGGGTATAGGGTTTGACACTTAATAAATAACCTCATAAGAAGGTAAGACATATATATGGTAGCCATTGACTGGAAACATACTCATATGCACCTGCATTACCAGCTTATCCTTGAGACTTATTCTCTCTTACTTTGTGTTAATTACTGAGCCTTAACACGGGTCCATGCCCTTCAAGCGGCCACTCACTACCTATCCTTAGAGAGAAATAATTAACATTTATAGGAAAAATAGGAAGTTTTATGGTAGATTCTAAAGGAAAATTCTTCTTATCCATCTGCAAAAATAAAGAGAATTTGATTAGATAAAAAATATTTAGTTGATATAAAATTATTACATGTAGTTGGTAAATGCATGCCATCACATCAAGATCACTGTATTCCATCGACATGAACCTACACATGGCCATGGCACCTACTACCCTTCACATGAAGAAGAATGAATTTTGCAAAATGACTTTATTTAATTTGATTTATTCTTTAATTTATTGTGATTCAAGTATGCGTGCTTTATTGTCCTTGAATTAGTGTGTGGCAGTCTGTTGATTCATGTTTGATTTCATGTGATTGAGATTGAGAAATCCTTTCTATGAAAACATCTAGTATGCAATCCTAGAGATATGATGACATAAGTCTTCTAGATTAGAATCAAATCTAATAAAAGATTCATCGATCTATTATTGGTATTCTAGTGATTTTAATTGAATGAGATTTCAATAAATCATCACAAGGTTAGTTGTTAATAATTTGGAGAACGATATTAACATAATTGAGGAATTACCATATTTCAATCAATTTTAGGTTAAATAGATGTTGAAGTCTTATATGGATAACAAGTTCTATAGGGATTCGCTATCTAGGTACTACAACAATCATTGGTTGTTTCTTGCTTAATTCATCATGACTAATTTATGAAATGTTGCTTTTGAGTCTCAATTTATACACAACTCAAATTGGTCTTGAAATGCTACTTTTTAGTTTATGTATCAAAAACAATCAAGAAATTATTTAATACAACCTCCACACTAGAGAGTTAGTATTCCACTTTTTTTTTCTAATCAATAGATCATGGGTTGTATTTCTCTGTGAATTAAAATGCTTATCCATTTTGCTTTAAGAAAGAAAATATTGACTAATTGTCCCTGTAAGCAACACTAAAAGAATTGAAGGAAAATTAATTAAGGGAAGAATGCAAATAAATGTGTTTTTTCCTTCAATATAAACTATTGGAAATTTATATGATGGCTTACTATAGTGTGAGTCAACAACATAGAATAGTTTGACTAAGAAGTTATTCCGATAAGCTCAAATATCATTTGAAGGGATGCACATCGTATCATCTTGCAATGAAATAGCATAATTTTCATGAACAAAATATATTAACAGTATGTACCGTTAGTTTATGTTGTTATCCATTAAAAATTTAGTCCGCATTAATGAAGCATTAGAACAATTCATTTTGTGCTCATGACTTTTTATTATCATAGTGAAGCACAATTTATCCTCTGTATGAAGATGATAGGTATTTTGTATGTGTGGATCACGAAAACGAGCACAAAAATTCTAATTAATATTTAAACTTACCATTGTAATGTTTTATCGACTTTTATTATCCTTTCCTATGAATTCTTATATTTTTCTATATTGTTCATATTTGTTTTTTTTATGCTTTTTCATGGGATTTTTATTGTTTATTATGTAATTTTAAAATATGTTTTTTTAACATAAAATGATTTATAAATAGCTTTCAAAGAATTAATATATGTATATACACACACACACACACAGTGGTCTCTCATTTTTTAGATAAAAAACAAAACAAGATTGAACTCAAACACCTCTACAACCATACATGCATGCTGTTAGAAGAAGAAAGAGAGAGTGGAACAAGTGTACATTCCTTGAACACCTTGCATGAGTGATCCTTTGGGTCTACATATACGTCTATACATATATATATACATGCATACATACATATATAATACAACAATACATCTAACAACCCCCCTCAAACTCAAGGCGGATCGTACGTCTTGAGTTTGGATAACATGAATAGATGGTGATCACGTGTCTGCGCCTTGGTAAAGAAATCAGCCACCTGGACCTCTGTAAGAAGATAGTGAAGTGACACAGTCTGGGCACATACATGACATCGTGTGAAGTGTGCATCCACACCAATGGGTTTGGTCAACTCATGCTTGAACGGATTGGCAGCAATCTGAAGGGCCCCAATACTATCACAGTAAATAGGAATGGGAGAGGTGATCGGTACACCAAAGTCCTGTAGAATCGAACGCAGCCAGAGCACCTCCTGGACGGTAGAAGCCAACGCACGAACCTCAGCCTCAGCACTAGACTTGGCAACGGTAGGTTGTTTCTTGGTCTTCCAAACAACAAGAGAAGATCCAAGAAAGATACAGTAACCAGTGACAGAGACCCGATCATCAGGACAACTGGCCCAGGTAGCATCAGAATAGGCCTGCAACTGAAGAGTGGACTGACGTGAGTAGAACAGTCCACGAGATACAGTGCCACGAAGATATCGCAATACCCGAATAAGATGAGCATAATGAACAGAAGTGGGTGCCGCAATGAACTGACTAAGGATGTGAACGACATGGGAAATGTCTGGACGGGTGACAGCTAAGTAGACCAAACTGCCAACTAGATGTCGATAGCGGGAAGGATCAGATAAGGGAATCCCATCAGAGGTACGAAGTTGTAAATATAACTCCATCGGTGTAGCAGCAATACGGGTATTAGTCAAACCAGGGCGAGCAAGTAAGTCGCGAGTGTAAAGCTGCTGAGAAATACGGTAACCATCAGGATGAGAAGTAATCTCGATACCCAAGAAGTAACGAAGCGGACCTAAATCAGTCATCAAGAAAGTCTCACATAACTTCTGCTTCACAAAGGTAATGTGAGCAGAGTCATCACCAGTAAGAATCATATCATCGACATATAGAAGAAGAATGGTCTGTCCACGAGAGGAAGATCGAATAAAGACTGTCGGGTCATGTATGCTCGGAGTGAAACCAGCAGCCTCAACCACTGTACTGAATCGCTCAAACCAGGCCCGTGGAGCTTATTTGAGACCATAAAGAGCACGACGAAGACGACAAATAGACCTCGGAGGCACCCAAAGGCAGGGGAGGAGTCATGTAAACCTCCTCCTTCAAGTCCCCATGAAGAAATACGTTCTTCACATCAAGCTGATGAATAACCCAACCACGAACAGCAGCAACAACAACCAAAGTGCGCATAGTGTGCATGTGGGCTACTGGGGCAAAAGTCTCCTCATAGTCGCGACCATAGTCCTGCTGAAAGCTACGAGCAACCAAACGCGCTTTACAGAACTCGAGAGACCCATCAGAACGAGACTTCACATGGTAGATCCAACGACAGGTGATGGGAATAGCATGAGGAGGAAAGGGAACAAGATCCCACATATGAGTCCGAGTCAAAGCATCAAGCTCCTCTGCCATGGCAGTCCTCTACTCAGGTAATCAGACTGCTTCCCGATAAGTACATGGCTCAAAGACATCTGAGACACTGGTGCTAGCAGAAGCATAACGGACAAGGAGATATAAAGTAGAGCGATCGCGTAAAGAATAAGTGTGAGAGTGTACCTCAGAAGCTGGATCGATAGTAGGAGAGGTGTCAGAAATTACCGACCGAGATGGAGGCTCTGCGGGATCCCGACGGTGGTATGTGAAACGAACAGGTGGGTGAGCAAGAGGAAGCGAGGGAGGAGGGGAAGACACTGTAGGAGACTCAATAGATAAAGGAGGGGAAGATACTGTAGGAGACTCAACAGATAACGGAGGAGAAGACACTGCAAGAGAGGGGTCAAGAGAGGAGTGAGAGAGAAACTCGGCAGGAGGGTTGAATGACGGAGGAGAGGAAGACACAGGAGGAGTATGCTCAATCGAAGGGGTAGGAAAAAGGAAGGACAGAGGGACAGAGGGAGATGGGAAGTCAGTGGAAGAAGAAGAAGCATAGAAAGATGTGGACTTATCAAACGTGACATCACGGGAGATGCGAATACGACGAGTGACAGGATCATAACAACGATAACCTTTATGCTCAAGGCTATATCCTAGAAGAACACATGAAACAGACTGAGATGTTAGCTTTGTTCTCTCCCGAGGTGAGAGCAAAACAAAGCAGTGACAACCAAAAACATGAAGATGATCATAGCGGGGAGGTGTCCCATGAAGACACTCACCAGGACTATGACTATTAAGGTGAGGGGAGTGTTGTAGGTTAATGAGATAAACAACAGTGTTGACAACTTCATCCCAAAAATGAGGGGAAAGAAAAGCACCAAGAAGAAGAGCACGTGTCGTCTCTAAGATGTGACGATCCTTACATTCAGCGACCCCGTCCTGAGGATGAGCCCCAGGACAAGATAACTGAGGCAAGGTGCCTTCAGAAGACAAAAATGCACGAAAGGCGTCAGAGGTGTACTCACTGCCAGAGTCAGACCGAAGGGTCTTAATAGAAGCAAAGAACTGGGTGTGGATCATAGCAGAAAAAGAGTGATAGATAAACAGTAACTAACTACGATGAGACATAAGATAAAGCCAGGTGAATCGAGTGTAGTTATCAATAAAAAGAACATAATAGCGATGACCACCTTTAGAGACAAAGGGAGCTGGACCCCAAACATCAGAATGAATGAGTTCAAAAGGAGCAGCAGTTTGAGACACACTCAAAGGATAAGGACGTTAAAGTTGCTTACCAAGTTTACAGCCAAGATAGGCGACATTAGAAGGAGGAGAGACAACCCCTAAAACGCCATGACGAACAAGAGATGACAGACGAGACAGGCATAAATGGCCAAGACGATGATGCCACTTATGATGAGACTGAACGACAGTATAACAGTGATGAATAGGTTCAGGTGAAGATGGATGACGAAGGGAATCCAACGTATAAACTCCATTTTGACGACGGCCAGTTCCATTCACCTTTCCACTGCGATCCTGCACACGACACGAGGTACGATCAAAGACAACATGACAATCATGATCAGTAAGCTGGCTAACAGATAGAAGATTCATGGATAAATGAGGAACATGAGAGACTTTAGGAATTGAAAAGGCACTAGAAGAGAAATGACCAGTAGAGGAAACAGGAAGAAGTGTGCCATCAGCAGTGCGAACACGGGTGACGTGAGATGGTAAATGAGAATGGTGAAGATGGGTGGCATTAGGGGTCATGTGGATAGAAGCACCAGAGTCAAGAAGACAGAGAGGACAGAAACTACCTGAAGCAGATGGAGTAACCTAAGTGGAACTCGCATATCCAGTGGAGTCCGCCTCGATAGGGATCAGAGAAACCGTAGGGAACATGTCTAAAAATTGCTGATCTGCAGGAGACGTCGGAGTAGGAGAAGCCTCTACAGAGCATGCCTGGGTAAAGTGAGATGTTGGAAGAAGAGGTGGAGCCGGTGAAGAATCGCCAGGGTGAGCGACATGCGTAATCACACAGTAAAAAGTGGCGGGAGTCGGTGAGTACTAACCCCTTTGTGGAGGAAGTCCGGAGATGGGTTCGCTCAAAGACGTAACAATAGCGTATTCATAAGCATCCATGATATATTATAATATATATATATATATATATATATATATATATATATATATATATATATATATAAGAGAAAGGGGGTACAGAATAGGGAAGGTGGGCACGTTTTTTTTTCACTTCTGAAAAGTGGTCATGGAGAAGCTTTGTTTACCCATTGTTTGCCACCTAGTTGGTAAAATAATATACATATATATATATATATATATATATATATATATATATATATAATATTTATATAGCAGTGGGTCCCAACATATTTGGAAGTGGGTGTGTGGAAAGATGCTTCCAATTTTGTTTGAAATTGAAAAGAGGGGAGTCTTGAACGGATGAGCAGTTGATGTTCGGCACCGACGCCGTCAGCGTGGTTTTTTTTTTTAATCTGAGAACACTAATGAATCAAGAATTGCAGCATGTGTACGTCGGCGTGTAAGTAGCATTGGAGATCGACAGCCTCGATGATGGTGAGGGTGGTGATGGTGGCCGGCAATGGTTATGATGGTGGCCGGCGATGGTGGCACGACAGGTCAGTCGCGGGTGTGACAGTCAAGCTGAGATAATGGCGCAACGATGGTCGATGATGGTAGTCGGTAATGATGGCCTGTGATGAGTGAGTGATGTTCATATATATATATATATATATATATATATATTTTTTTTTTAAAATGAATGAAAGTTGGTGATGTAGAGATGTCCCGTGGGTGAAGAAATTAAAAAAAAGATTGCCGATGAGAAACAGAGAGATAGAGGGTCGGAGAGGAAAGGAGGTGATCTGCGAGAGTAGGAAAGAGAGAGGACTGGCACAACAAGAGAAAAGAGGACCAATCGGTGCAGCAAGAGAGAGACAAGGAGGGCGACGACAGTGCCAGTGGACGGAAAAACCTAGGCATCTGATACCATGTTAGAAGAAGAAAGAAAGAGTGGAACAAGTGTACATTCCTTGAACATCTTGCATGAGTGACCCTTTGGGTCTACATATAGAACATGATAAATATACATATATGTCTATACATATATATACATGCATACATACATATACAATACAACAATACATCTAACGCATGCATAGTCAGAGATTGAAACGAAGTTATGGTTAACACATTCTTCTCCTAATCCCTCTCACATCCAAATACTTAGTTTCATTTGCAAGGGCAACACTATGAAGCTACAAATTTTACTAACCCCTTCCTCCACATCACTCAAAGCAATGGTAACTAAACATTTAATCTCGCAACTATTGAGATATCTATAAATAATCAATCTTGTATGAAACCTTCCTTACTATCAAAGCAAAGCATGCGAAACAAATATCAAAGCTTCCTCCTCATGCCTTTATTGAAGCCTTAATCTCATGGCAAACAACCCTTAAACCCAATGAGTGATAAAGCATGCATTTTACTTCACTTCGGAGGCTCCATTCTCTTTACTGTATAATCATGCTAGGAACCCTTATGAAAAGCAAATTCAAAAACCCTTAAACCCTTGCACAACTCATTTAACCACCACGCAAGCACAAAGCTTTAAAGATACCCCAAACCTCATTAAAGAACCACACACCTTCCAACAAAGTTTACAAAGCATGTAGCCTCATAAGATTCAAGACCATAGAAAACTCACATCATATGCATAGTTGAAAGGTTAAAAAGGTTTTATACATATTCAAGATCAAATATTGAAGGAAATGCAAGACTTATGCTTGCTAAATGGGCTTAAAAAACTAAGAATATATATATATATATATATATATATATATATATATATATATATATACACACATACACATATATAGTATCATGGAGCTTACTTCAACCCCAAACCGTAGCCAAACTGCATCAGGGGAAGTGTATAGGAGGATGAACAGGCTTAGCCTGTGTGGATAATTAAAGTGTTGATCGGGTAACGTAGGAGACATCTCTATTTTTCCCCCAGGATCTTTATAATTACCACTGTTAGGAGCGAAGGTGAGGTCCTTAGCAGAGTAGACTCTGTGTAGGGGGACAAAGTGATAGGGGAAATAATTACCTTTTAGCTAAGTCTTCCCCACCACATAAAGCTTTCCACAAAGGCTCGGGGCTATAACTTGGATAATCTAGGCTCTTATAAGAAGTTGAGGGGTAGAGGGAGCTTGGACAAAGATATGTTGATAGCCATTAGATAGTTGTTGAAGAAGCTTTCCACTAGGTGCTTTGTCCAAATTGACACAACTTCAATAGTGGAAGTATATCAATCTTAGTTTGAAATTGTTAACAGATTGATATGCAAGCATATACATCTTGAGTGTCTTTATTTAGCTAATCTTTGTATGACAATGTAAATAATCATCTATGATATATGGGCATTAATTTAGGATCTAAAAAAACCATTGAAGTTGTATATATACCCTTTCTTATGTAAATAGAAAAGATAGAAAACTCTATTATTTTTTTCATGGTATCATAGCATGCACAATCTTGAACTTATATAATATATATATATTTTTTATTTTCCACCAGGCGAAGAAAATAATAGAAAAGAAAGAAATAAAAGACTAGCAAAGCCTGAAACTGTTGATGATAGGATCACTGAAAATGAAAGAGAAGCTAAGTGTTTGATGAAATGTCCAGTGAAAACCAAGTGTTTGTAGAAATGCCTTGTTGTTTTTGGTTACTGGGTTTCTTTGGTTAAAACACAAGCAAAGGGAGAGACTTTTGAGCAAAGCTTGACCAACCAATGAGCATTTAGCACTTACTAATATTTATATCAAAAAGTAATATAGACAAAGAAACACAACTTAACACCAATGTTTTTAGAACCGTACCGGGAAGTGAACCAGGCAAGCGACTGGGTCATGGGTCAATCAGTTGACAGGATGACCTGGTTTGGTCGAACCGGATGATGTAATAATTATATTAGTATATATATATATATTCTCAAAATTTTAAACTCACATATATATTCCAAGTCCAATTTAAACTAATGACAGAAACTACACCTTATTCATCACATAATATCAAGTAGTAAAAACAATGTTAAAGAAGAACATCTAAATTTAACAAAGTTACAACAACATCACAACGACATGAAAAAAATTTAACATGGGTTCAACAATATGAAAAAAATTTAACAAAGTCACAACAACATGAAAAGAAAATTTAACATTGTCATAAGACTTGTAGCAACATGTAAGAAAATCTAGCAAGGTCACAACAACATGCATACATGAAAAATAAAAGGTTTAGCAAATAAAGCATAACATCTTCATCTAATTTCTTGGAGGTTGTGGAGGTGAGGATGGTAGCCAATCTTCTTCATCTAAATTATTGCTAGCCATTCCTTGAAAACCGACTATTTCATTATCACTATCTTCGGTGATCATCACATCATCTTCTTCATCATCACCAAAAAATTCATTTCATGAATTAATACTTATGAATATGAATATGAAGCATTGACATTAAATATAATTAATAGATAAAAAAGAGTTAGAAAATTAACCTTTAGATAGCTTAGTTGATTGTTCATTACCTCTTGGTTGCTCCTCCAACATGTTCTCTAATTCATTATAGTTAAGTTCTCCTTCTGGTTCTTCTTCCACGACCCAAAATTCAGTTTTATCAATTGACTCATAATCCATTGGATCATAAGATCTATTTTTAGAAGATGCCCTATAAAAAAAAACAAAATATTAAATAAAAATCCATTTTCATGTAAAGAGTACTTGACAAATTAAAACCATAAATGTCATACCTATGTTGCAAATACAGATTATAGTGAACATATACCAAGTCATTAAGTCTATGATGCTCCAATCTATTCCTTTTCTTGGTATGTATACGTTCAAACACACTCCAATTATGTTCACAACCAGAAGAAGATGCAGTTTGACTAAGAACTCTCATGGCTAGTTTTTGCAAATGAGGCACATCACAACCAAAGAATTTCCACCACTCATCTATGAAAAAAATTGAAAACTATATTAGTAGAGTAGACAATCATGTAACTTGATAAAAAAAAAATCAGATTTATTCTCACCAGGAGTGGTAGTTTTGCAAGTAGTTAAAGCAAGTAGCCGGCTAAAAGTCTTCTGTGTTTCTCTAAATATTCTCATCTCTTCCATTAAATCAGTTGATTTAAACAAAGTTTGACGCTCAATCACATCAAGTATACCACGTTGAACCTCCAACTTTTGGCATAAGTTTTGCTCACTAAATTAAAATGCTAGATTCAACCAATATGCCAAAACATGTATCCCCATGCGCAAGGTCCTATTCCATCAATCTTTGATAATGGAAATATAAGGCTTATACAAGTTCTTCTTATTTTTGAATAATTCTTTAATTCCCTTGCGAGCCCTATATATCCCATCATATATATATATATATATATATATATCCCATTGCCGGCTTCTCATCGAAATCACAAATTCTCAACAAATGTATCAATGGACCCATAATCTTCACAACTATCAAGCAATTCTTCCAAAAATTTTCATCCAAAGCAATTTGCTTAACTTATTTTCCTTTTTGCTATTTCAGGAAGTTTTTTATAGTCTAAACAAACAACCAAAGATTGTAAGTAATCTTTGTGGTCATATAAACTCTTCAATGCAATAAAAGTTGTGGCAAAATGAGTAGCTCCGAGACGAACAACTTCTGTCCACTTTGGTTCCTTTCTCAACCAATTCAAAATTAACTTATGATTATAAATAAACACTGTAATCTGTGAGGCAAGAACTGCCAAACTCTCAAAAGTTGCCATTTCAGCAATTTCTTTCATAATCAAGTTTATGCAATAAGCAGCGTATGGAGACCAATATATATTAGAATATTTCTTTGTAATATTCCTTCCAACAGTCTTATAATTATCTCCATTATCTGTCACCACATGCACTACATTTTGAGGACCAACCATCTCAATGTTTTCAGAAAAAAGATTACATAATGTCTGAGCATCTGTAATAAGATTTGAAGCATCAACTGATTTAATGAATGATATTCCTTTAGGAGAATATACCAAGAAATTGATCAATGAATTTTGAAAATCATTAGTTAATTTCACTAATTGTGCATCCTATTTCAGCCAAAGTCTTTTGAAAATCATCAATAGTTAATTTAAATTGTTGCTCACAATATCTCAACAAATTGACCTTGAATGCATGATATGTAGGACCTATGGCCCATATGTTGCTAATTGTAGTTTGATAGAATGGAGAATTAACGGCATTCAATGGTATACATGCATCATAAAGCCACATAGCAATCGCCATATTAGTATCATGCCACCTCTCCTTACTTTGCGTAGAAGCCTTTATTGTTGGTTGGGTAGGATCAGCAACTCCATGCTTAAAATAAGACCCAATGCCACAACTAGCTTTTCGTTTCCCTTTAGAGGATATATCCACACATGCACTACTTTTACCAACCATACATCATAAACTCTTTTCTTTTCTTTGGCTTTTTGAACATTTTCTTGCAATGATCCTTGAATCATAAAACAAACATCAGAAGGGACTTTTTTTTTTGCATGAATCAACATTGTCTTTTGATCAGGCAAGATCTTGTTTCATTTGGTTGATTCCCCCATCCACATTTTGCTTTTGACAAAAATTACAAATGAAGATCCTTCTCCCTTAAGAATTTTGCCCCTCAGTTACATATCTTCATGCGATTTCTTTTTTTTGTCGAATATGTACATCGGAAGAAGTTTGCTCGGTAGATTCAACTTCATTTAAAGGTGTTGATTGAGACCCAATAGTTTCCATCTATTTACAATCCACAACACAAAAGAAAAAAGAAGGAAAAGTATAAATAATCACAAAAGCTAAAAAAAAACTAGTTTTGATACAAATATCATACAAAATGAAAATGAACTAAAAAAATTAGTCCAGATACTCATCATATAAACTACCCAAATCCCATAAGAACAACCCAAAGCTCATAACTATAGCCACTAAAACAACAATTTTGGTACAATTATCATAACAAATGAACTGCAAATTTGATCATGACTCATAACCTAATCACAATTTAAACACACCACTAAAAACACCAATTTTGGTACAATTACCATAAAAATGAGCTTACAAAACTTAATTAAGAGATGATCATAATCTAAACATTCACCCAAATTCAATAATCACCATTATAAAACACCATTATTTGCATAATCATTAATAATCATCGTCATCATCATAAATTAACTCAAAATTCACAACCAAACTATCACAAACAAATTAAAATCGCAACATTTTAATAACAAAAAAAAAAATCATACCTTTCAATCTAGATCTAGACCAAAAGATCAAACGCAAGCTCAAGCATTCTCAATCATGACAAGATCTTCCTCTCCGGTGCTTAAAAAATTAATGATAAAACTATAAATAAAATTTCTTATATAGACTGAAATGCAGTGAAAAAGAAGGGTAAAAAATTGGAAAAAAGGATTGAAGATGGATTGATTAAATACCAGAGAGAGGGCTATGACAGAGAATGGAATATGGTGAAGTCTTTCAGTGAACTTCGAGGGAGAAAGCATCAGTTTTTCTAGAGCTCAAGTTGTGTGTGTGTGTGTGTGTGTGTGTGGGGGATAATGGTGGAGCTTCAAAGCTGAAGCTTCTTGTGCCTTTTGGTTTCTTTCCAATTTCCACGGCTTTGTGGATAGCATTAGTAAAGGGGCAGATGAAGCCCATGAATGTGCAACTGTGCAACCAAAAATTTAGAACCGGAGTCAACCAGGTTTTGGTCAACTCGGCCGGTTCACCGGGTTTGACCGGTTAACTCTCGGTCAACCAACTCTATAGAATTAGACCGAACTGGTGGCCGGTTGTCGGTTATGTCGATTGGACCGACAGGTCTGGTCTGGTTTTAAAAACATTGCTTAACACAGCCATTGGTCAGAGACACTCTCTAACATCCCATTGGTCACACTTTAACTAAACTTACTCCAGCATTGGTTGGTTACAAACAGCAAGAGATTGAGTTAATATTAAACTCTTTTCTCTCTCAAAACATAACTAATATAACTAACTTAATATAAAGAGAACTTTATCCAAGCCTCTCAACTGATGCCCATGCTCTCCATTCTGATTGAGTACAGTGCCATACTTGTATAGCTTCTTCTCCCATTCTCACCACATTCCATCATCTACAGCGTCATGTATTCAATCCTTCACCCATGCTGCGATCTATAATGGCTTTGATGATCTCCATGCTTTTAGTCAACGCTATATCTTCAATCACATCTTCAACAGAAACTAGCAAATTTGATGACTAGGATGATCCTCTCTACCTTCTTTACTTTGATTAGCTTGGACTTGTACTTAACACATTGTCATTAAATGGAGAAACTTATAACACCTGAAGCTATGCAATGCTAATGGTTCTCAATATCAAGAACAAAGAAGTTTTCATCAAATAGAATAATCAAATAACTACCAAAGACTTCCACTATAGAATTCCAATTATGAAGGCATTTTATCAACCTTGTAAAAGCATGGTCGTTAAACTCAATTTTTATAGGCATTGAAGCAATCCTACTATGCAGTGAAAATGGCTATAAGATTTGGATTGATATGAAAAATTGCTTTTCACACATCAACAGTGTCCATCTCTTTTATGTTGAAGAAGTCATTCACGAATACAAACATGGTAGTTGAACTATTGATTCTTACTACAACAAACTCACAAGCCTATTAAATGAGCATAGCATCCTCTATAGCATTCCAAAATGCACATGTGGTGCTATAAAAGAGGTGATGCATTTCCAATAAAACCTAGGATCATAAAGTTTCTTATGAGGCTAATTGAAATCTATATTACTGTAAGAGGACAGATCGTGCTCATATACATACTCCCTACAATCAACAAAGCATTCTTTCACTTGCAACAATGAAAATTTTGTTAGAATTGATTGAAGGCTAGAGAAGAGTTGTAGTGATGTTATGCAAATTAGTAGAATCGGGAGTATTTTTCAATAGAGAGTAGTTTAGTCATTTTATTTATTTGAAAGTTAGTTGAGTTGGTTGATGATTTGAGAGGGAAGCAAATGAATAATTGTGATGGAGTTGATCTTTAAAGTTGGTTCAAGTTTGAGGCAGGCATAGATTGTGGAAGCAAGGAATGGCTGAGATCAAATAATCTAAGGATTTGGTTTAAGTTCGAGGAAACTATCTGTTAAGAGGTTCAATTCACCAGCTATGGACGCGTGTTATAATGACTCAGTGAATGTGTTTATATTTGTTTTTACTGTTATGTGTTTTTTTTAAGTTAAGTGTTGTTTTTGTTTTCGGTTTTGGTTTTTTTAGAAGGTGCCATCTTATGAGAATTTTCCTATTCAAAAGATAGGTTTTTGAGGTTTAATTTCTATTACAAAGTTGTTCCTCATGTTATCTACTTCCTAACTAGTGACTAGCAGTGGTATCAGAGCTGTAGGGGAGTGTAATTTGAGTTTGTTTAACAGGCTGTGTTGTAAGGAGGGAGTGGTGTTGGTTGTTGTCAATTCGGTGAAAGTTTCAGTGTTCTTTCAGTAGTTGAGTTGTTCGTAGTGAAGGTTAGGAGTTGTGGTGAGTTTGAAGAAGTTTGATGCCAAGTTACTGTGTGACTTGAAGAAGTATAGAAATATCACAAATCAAGTTATGAAGAATGGCTTCAAGTTCATCATTAACACTAGAGATTTTTCACTCTTCATACCAATATTTAAAGGAGAAGGATATGAACACTAGAGTTATAGAATGAAGAACTTCTTTAGGTCTCAAAATTTGTGGAAGATTATAGAAGAAGGTGTGAACAAAGAAGGGCCAGAGGCAAAGAAGATGGAAAATGAGAAAAAATGATGCATAGGCTTTATTTCTGCTTCAACAAGCAGTTAATGAGACAATTCTACACAGAATCATGAGGTTTACTCAGCTAAGAAAGCTTAGGAGCATATCAAGAATAAAAATCAAGGTACATCAAAGATGATTTCTGTTCGACAGCAAACTTTGAGACAAAAATTTGACTTATTGCAAATGAAAGAGGAAGAAACAATTCAAGGGTATTTTACTCGAGTACTTGCAATTGTCAATCAAATCAGAGGTATGGGAACTGATTTAGTTGAGAAAGATGTGGTTGTTTAGGTGATGAGAATTTTATCCTCAAGATTTGTTCATGCAGTGACTTCAATTGAAGATACCAGAGATATTTCTACCTTATCTTTGGATGATTTGAGTAGTTCCTTACAAGCACATGAAGCTAGGTTTAATCAATTTAATGAGTAGCGTGAAGTCAAAGTTTTTGTTATGGGAAGAGACTCAAGTGGTGGAAGATTCTTTATAAGAGAAAGAGGAAGAAACTATAGAGGAAGAGGTAGATGTAATGATAATGCAAGAGGTGTTGGTTATGGCGGTCAAAGGTTTGGTGATCAGAAATCATTGAATCAAAGACAACAATACAGTAGTGGTGGTAATTCATGGTAGCAAGGAAGAGGAGGTTTGAGACAATTTGTAAGGTTTATGAGAGGTCAGAGATAATATGATGGTTAGAGATTTAATAGAGGAGGTTTGCAGAATAATTGTGGCAATGAAGTCTCATTGTTGGTCTAAAGACAGTAAAGATGGTTCACATTATGAGAAAGGTTCATCTTCTCAATCAGGGAAAGATGGTGGTGATTCTGGAAGTTTGTTTATGGTGTTTGATAGCTTGAGTGAACAATAATCATCAGTGTGGTAAATTGACAGTCAAAGCTCAAGTCATATGATTGGAAGAAAGGAGTTATTTCAGTATTTAGATAAGTCAATTGTTCACAAAGTGAGGTTAGGAGATGATAAAGAATTGGAGGTTTGTGGCAATGGTTAAGTGGCAGTTCAAGTTCAAGGTGATCAAAGAAAATTAATTCATGGTGTTAAGTATGTACCTAACTTAGCACATAATTTGCTAAGTGTAGGACAATTGATGGAGACTGGCTATCAAGTAGTGTTTTTGAAGAAAAGGTGCTTAATTCAAGATGTAAAATCAGGAGATGTGTTGATGGAAGTATGGAAAAATAGCAACAACTTGTTTCCTATTGAATTTGGTGGAAAATTTCAGCAAGATTCAATAAATACAGTTGTGATGGATAAAAAGGAATTGCTTTGATGTGGCACAAGAGGTATGGGCATTTAAATTGTCAAAGTTTGTATTTGTTAAATCAGAAAAGATTGGTGGAAGGCTTGCCAAGAATTAATCACTTTGATGGGTGTGAAGCTTGTGTGTATGGAAAGTTATCTAGAAGACCATTTTGTTTAGGAAAGTCTTGGAGAGTAAGAGCAAAGTTACATTTGGTTCATGCTGATTTATGTGGTCCAATGCAAGTGGAGTCTCTTAGAGGTAACCAATATTTTCTGGTGTTTGTTCATGATTATACTAGAATGTGTTGGCTTTTTCTTTTGAAGAATAAGCAAGAAGTTTTCCAGTATTTCCAAAATTTTGTTGCATTTGTTGAAAAGAAATCCAGTTGCAAACTGATAATTCTTAGGACAGATAGAGGAGGGGAGTTTATATCAAGATAGTTTAAATGTTTTGTGAGAAATTGGGTGTTAAACATGAATTGATAGCACCTTCCTCTCCTCAACAAAATGGAGTTGCAAAAAGGAAAAATAGAACTTTGGTGAAAAAAGGAAGGAGTATGTTGATGGCTGTACAATTACCAACAAAATTTTTGCCTAAAGCTGTGTCTACAACAGGGTATTTATCCAATATACCTCCTACAAAGGCTATCTAGAATAAGATTCCTCATGAAGCATGGTTTGGAGTGAAACCAAGGGTAAGTCATTTGAGAAATTTTGGGTGTCTTTCTTATTGTTTGATACCTGCACATCAGTTATAAAAACTGGATAGTAAGACAGGAAAAGGGATTTTTGTTGGTTATTGTTTAGATGAAAAAGCTTATAGGTGTATAATCTTGTAATAGAGAAAATAATTATCAATAGAGATGTGAATTTTGATGAAGGAAAAAGTTGGAATTGGGAGTCTACAGATGTTTCAAGGCAGAATGTAAAAATACAATTAGTAGTGCCAGGAAATTCAGAAATGTTAAAAAATTCTGGTGACAATTCAAATGGTGATACTATAAGAGAGAGGATTTTTGGTAGTATTACATCATCTGTATCACAAGGAAATCAGGAAGAAACTTCTTCAGTTGATGAATCTCCAGTTCAAAAGGTAAGATCTTTAAGGGAAATATATGAAAGTTGTTTATTTGCTTTGAATTTGTCAGATCCTAGTACATATGAAGAAGCAGCAAAATCAGATCATTGAAATAGGCAATGGCAGATGAAATCAATTCTATTTAGAAGAATGGGACATGGGATTTGTGTGAGTTACCACCAGGGAAGAAAGAAATTGGTTGCAACTGGATTTACAAAACTAAATTCAAACCAAGTTTTGAAGTTGAAAAATACAAGGCGAGGCTTGTAGCAAAAGGATACTCTCAAGAATATGGGGTTAATTATGATGAAGTGTTTGCTCTAGTAGCTAGAATGGATACAGTAAGGCTGTTCTTAGCTCTTAGAGCTCAAAGGAATTGGCCAATTTTTTAATTGGATGTGGAATCAGCCTTCTTAAATGGAAGACTTGAAGAAGAAGTTTATGTAACTCAACCAAAGAGTTTTGAAATACATGTTAAGGAAAGGATAGGGTATAAATTAATTAAGGCTTTGTATGGCCTTAAACAAGCTCCAAGAGCATGGAATGGAAGGCTTGATACATGGTTTGAAGAGCAAGGATTTCAGAAAAGTTTGACTGAATACACAATGTAAAAAATCAGAGTGAAATGTTGTTGGTTTGTGTATATCTAGATAATTTGATCTGCATGGGGTCATCACTGAAGATTACTGATAAATTCAGGGAGAATATGAAGAAAGAATTTGAAATGACTGATTTAGGTTTGATGAAATATTTTTTGGGCCTTGAAGTGAAACACGATGAAGTTGGAGTTCATGTTTCTCAAAAGAAGTATACTGACGATTTGTTGAGACAGTATAATGTGCAGGGATGTAATGCAAATGTTGTTCCAATGAGTCAAAGCACAAAATTATAGTTGAATAATGTAGCAGAATGGCCAAATGGCATAGTTTAAGAAGTTTGGTGGGTAAATTACTGTATTTAACACATTTGAGGCCTGATATAGTGTATACTATCAATTTGTTGTCCAAATATATGATTAGACCTACCAAAATACAGTTTGGAGCTGCTAAGCAGGTGCTAATGTATTTATCAAGAAGTTCAGACTATGGAATTCAGTATACTAAAAATGGTGAGTGTGTTCTTGAAGGATTTGCAGATAGTGATTGGAGTGGAGATATTCAAGACTGAAAAAGCACATCAAGATTTGTATTTAATTTTGGGGTCAAGTGTAGTGTGTTGGGCATCTAAGAAGCAAAATTTTGGCTTTGTCCACCAATGAAGCTGAGTACATAGATTTATGTGCAATCTGTTATCACAGTGTTTGGATGAAGAAAGTATTGTTAGATTGCGGGTTGAAAAGTGATAAATTAGTACAAATATGGTGTGATAATAAATAATGTATTGCAATTGCTCAGAATCCAACTCTCTATGGAAGAACAAAGCATATGGATGTTAGATTTCATTATATCAGAGAATTGATAGCAAAGAAAGAAGTAAAAGTAAATTATTGTAGTATTGATTCTAAAGTTGTAGATATTTTGAGTCTTCAGAAATGTTTGAAGTTCAGAGAAGACTTGGGAGTATGCAAGCTTCAATCAAGAGGGGGGATTTGTTAGAATTGATAGAAGTCTAGAGAAGAGTTGTAGTGTTGTTCTGCATATCAGTAGAATCAGGAGTGTTTTTGAATAGAGGCCAGTTCAGTTATTTCATGTGTTTGAAAGTTAGTTGAGTTGGTTGACGATTTGAGAGAGAAGCAAATGAATGGTTGTGATGGAGTTGATCTTCAAAGTTGGTTCAAGTTCAAGGCAGGCACGAATTGTGGAAGAAAGGAACGGCTGAGATCAAATGATCTGAGGATTTGGTTTAAGTTCAAGACAACTATCTCTTAAGCGGTTCAATTCACCAACTATGGACGCATGTTATAATGACTCAACAAATGTGTTTATATTTGATTTTACTGTTATGTTTTTTTTAAGTTAAGTAAATTTTGTTCTTTGTTTTTTGTTATGGTTTTTTTAGAAGCTGCCATCTTGTGAGAATTTTCCTCTTCAAAAGATAAATTTTTGAGATTTGATTTCTATTACAAAGTTGTTCCTCATGTTATCTAGTTTCTAACTATGAATAACAAAATAGTGTGTAATATGAAATAGAAATGCACCAACCTCTGAAGCCATGGGCTTCGTGCTAAAGAATAATACATAATAATCAAAGATGTTTTCCATACCTAAAAATCCTCATCTAAACATGTGACAAAATTGGGCAAATCTTGTTGGGTTGTCATGCTGTCTTGGGGGCCTAATGGTTGAGTACACTAGGTCTAATTCTCTAGAATTTCTCTCAATTGTCCATGCAGTTTGAGATGGATAGGAAAAATATTACTCTCATAGGATTGGCAACTCTAACAAATAAACTAGTGGATCAGTTAGAGATGAGCAAGGAAATTGAAAAGCAAAAAGTAGTAGTCCTCCAACAAATAAATACCATCACTATGTTATCCTAATATGCTTCTAATTTCTGTTTCAACGATAGTTTATTTCACTTGGACCTCAAGTCTCTTTTGCAGTCTTATCAAGATATTTTTAAGGATCCTCAGATCTTACCCTTATGATGAAGCCACGACCATTAGATTGTCCTACAGCAGGGGTGTGAAGCAATATGTGTAAGGACATATAGGTAGCCCCATTATCAAAAGAATGAAATCGTGAAGTTGGTGAAGGAAATGTTAAGCTCCGGTGTCATATGTCCAAGTCAAAGGCCATACTTATCTCCTATTTTGCTGGTTGAAAAGCATGATGGTTCTTGGAGGTTTTATGTCAACTATCAATGACAAATTCCCCATATCTATCATAGATGCACTGTTGGATGAGTTGCACATTTGAAGGTTTTTCAGTAAACTTGATTTGAGAGCATGGTACCATCAGATACGAATATGGGAACAAGACATTCCAAATGCTGCATTTCAAACTCACCATGGGTGTTATGAGTTCACAATGATGTTTTTTGGTTTGTCCAATGCCCCTTCTATTTTCTAGTCTCTAATGAATCAAGTATTCAAACCCTATCTTCAAAAAATTATTTTGGTATTTTTTGATGATATTTTGATCTATAGCTGAATATGAGAAGAACGCCTGAGGCATATTGAAGTTTCTTTTAATATTTTAAGGACCCGCCAATTATTTGTAAAAAGAAAAAAAGTGTACTTTTACCCAGAGGGAAGTAAAACATTTAGGGGCCGTTTGGTTCGCGGTAATGTAGAAAGATTACCACGTGTTACGTGGTAATCTGAAAATATTACCACGTTTGGCATTGCATAAGTGGTAATCTAGATGGTAATATCACATTACCAACTTATAAATATTACCAAGGAAGTGGTAATCCTATTACCACCAAATTTGGTGTCTATCTTGGATTACCATGGTAATCTTATAAGTTTTAATATTTTAACAAATAGATTACCATAACAACCAAACACAGTAATAAATTATTCCCATTAATAAGAGTTCGCAACCAAACATGGTTATATTAAATTACCCAAATATTCCCAACAATATAACATTCCCACTCATATTACCATGGTAATCTCGTTACGTGGTAATATGTCATTACCACGAACCAAACGGCCCCTTAGGGTATATAATTTCCATTGATGGTGTTTAGTTAATCTGGACAACGTTGTTGCTATCTAAGAATGGCCAAGATAAAAAATTATCAAGAAACTAGGGGTTTCTCAAGATTGATTGGGTACTACCACAAATTCATTGAGGATTATTGAAGAATAGCAACCCCAATGACCCAACTACCTGAAGAAGGGAAAATTTCTGTAGAGCTCTAAAATAGAAGAAGCTTTTATGATACTTATGAATGTGGTGATGCAAGCACTTGTGTTGCCTCTTCCTGATTTCAACCAGGCCTTTGAGTTGGATTGCGATGCATCTGGCTCTGGTATTGGTGTTCTTATGCAAAACAAGAGGCCAATTGCTTTTTACATCCATGCCTTAATTACAAGATAAAAATTTGCAATCGTTAGCTTATGAAAAAGAAATGTTAGCACTAATCCTCACAATTTAAAAATGGAGACCATATTTGAAGGGAAGACCTTTTATTGTTTGTACTAATCAAAATAGTTTGAAGCACTTGTGGGAGCAAAGAATCAATACTCTAGCCCAAGAGAAGTGGCTAATTAAGTTAATGAGGTATGACTTCATTATTTAGTACAAGAGAGGGAAAGATAATTGTGTAGCATATGCATTATCTAGAGTTTATGAAAGGGAAGATGGTTGTCTTTTCATCAATTCTGAGTTAGCTGACACCAATTAAAGAGGAGGTGTAAGGCAATCCAGAATTGTAGCGACTAGTACAATTTTGTCAACAAGGAAAGACAGTGGAAGCATGCTAATATAAAGAATGTATTATTTACCTTAAGAACAAAATTTATTTACCAGTTGATTCTTTGTTGATTCCTACAATCATCAAATAAATGCATTTCAGCACTCATGAAGGGTATCACAAAACTCTTTTTCGAGTGAGATCCATGTTCTATTGGGAAGGCATCGGAAAATACCTTCTTAAGTTTCTACAAGGATGTGAAATCTATCAAAAATTGCCAAAGGCCAATCCCACATAAAAAAAAAAATTCTATGCACAAAGTTTTCCTATTAAAGGCTATTATAAAAATGCCTACTCATATACATCTCCCACACCATTCACTCTCATAGTCGAGCAATATCAAAATCTTATGACATTGTTTGTAGAATATAAGCCTAATTTGATAGTTAAACATGTCAGTGGTATATGAGCCATGAGTGATATTTAAGTTAAAATTCTTTATACATCTGTTATTGACAAGAAGTATGTTGGATTCTCAACATAGAAGCCACAAATTACTGGGTCTATTCTTCCAACTTGTTGAATGCAAAGTCTCATATTACTAATTGAAAAGTGAATCCGCTCAATGGAAACATAGCAACTATTATGCATAGATGCAATATTAATTTTGCTTATTTTGTCTTGTATGATATCCTATGTGCTCCATCTTAAAACTAAATTTGGTCTTCATCAGCCAACTTGTGCATGACTCATATTGCCTTGGCAAGTTTAATGACAAAACTTGTGTGATACTAGACCAATGATCAAGGAAGATGTTTGGGATGGCAATTGAGGAAGGACTATACTACCTTGATACTCCTTGAAAAAGTAGCTCCTTATTCCTCAAACCTTTGGCTTCAACATCTAGGTTATTCATCAAATGAAGTTTCTAGTTTTTTTTATCAATTAAAATAATATTTTTTTTAATGTTTTATATTATTTACTTTGTCCTCTAGCTAAACAAAGTTAATCTACCTTTTTAACAAGTTCCATTTGAACCAAAATACCCTTTGAATTAATTCATGTTGTATTTGGGGAGGATATCATGTTCCTTTATTTATAGGGACATGCTGATTTCTAAGCCAAAAAAAATAATGAATCCCTCTTAAATTCTTCATTTCAAATCTAATAGACAACTTGTCTTAATGAGGTGAAATTTAAGCATTGTTATTATTTGCAATGGTCTTATAAAGAAGAAGTATTGTGCTCTTAGATGACTCAAGCTTGACAAATAAACTAGAATGCGAACTTAAGGAATGAAAGTAGCAAGAAGAAAGGTATTAGGCTAATTTCCATTTCAAGCAAACGAAGCTTGCTTAAGGCTATATAGAGCCTTCTTAAGTCAACATACATGATTAGAAGCTCATGTGAGATCAATCCTTAAGGCCAATCCAAAAATAATTTGATGATCACTATAAAGAAATATGTTTTCTTTTACTTCAACCAACTATATATTCCGTTTGTTGCACATAGCCAAGGATATGATTACTCGAACATTACTATTTTTGCAATTGAACTAAGGGCTCGTTTGGATACAAGGATTGATCCCCAAGGATTGGGGATCAATCCTTGTGGCATGTGCATGCCCATGTTTGGGCATGCACCTAGGGATATGTGAAGGGATTGAGGGGGGATTGTATGCCCCTCAACCCCTTCATGCTCATCCCCCTCAATTTGGGGGGATTGAGCATGCCTGGGTAAACAAATGACATTTATACCCTCTACAAATTACAAAATGGCATGCTATATATTATGAATTCCTCTCTCCCACTTACATCCTATATTATGGTTTGTATTTATTTTGAAATATTAGATTTATTAAAATTTTGGTGATTTAAAAATAATTAAATTTGGACATTTGATTATTTTAATTAACAATAATTAAATTGTATTTGTCAATTATAAATTATAAATTTTATTTAAAAAATAAATACATCAATAACTCATTTAAATATTATTTATATAAATTGGAATAATTTAATAATTATTTTTTTTACAATTAAAATACATTATTTAATTAAAATATTCAAGGGTACAAAAGTAATTTTACTAAAATTTTCCCCTATACCCTCTCATATTCCTATCCTCATTCCCTTCAACCAAACATTACTTTTATTCCCATCCCTAATCCCTTTTCCCTATTCTTATCCCCATCCCCTTCCTCTTCCCCTTTCCCATCCCCATCCCCATATTCCCATTCCCTTTAACCAAACGGGCCCTAAGAGTTTTCTCTTAGTTCAGTCTATATTGTTAAGAAAATCCATGTGTAAGAAAGTGAGCATTATACCTGTCAACTGTCGTGTTTATCTTTTTTTCCTATCTTGTGAACCCAGTTGCAAGTGACTAACTTAGTGCCTTCAAGTTTGGTGTTAGTTTCCATTTATCATTTTTGTGTTAAGCCTTTATTCCTCTTTTGTAGCTGCTTATATAAACAATTAAATTAAATTAAATACGTTTCTCCTCATTACATTCAACCAAATCATAACGGAATTAAAATAATATATGATTAAGATATACAAATTTGATAATATTTAGATATATCTCAAGATCCGCCGAGAGAACAGATCTCGAGGTGATTTAAAATATTTAAATCCCAAGATCAACTGAGAGCACAGATCTCAAAACAATCTAAAATATTCAAATCAGCTGAGAGCACAAATCTCGAGGTGATCTAAAATATTCAATTCCCAAGATCAGCCGAGAGCACAGATTTAGAGGTGATCTAAAATATTCAAATCTTAAGATCAACCGAGAGCATATATCTCGAAATGACCCAAAATATCCAAATCCTAAGATCGACTTAGAGCACAGATCTCGAGGCAATCTAAAATATTCAAACCCCAAAATTAGCTAAAAGCACAAATCTCGATGCAATCTAAATTACAAAAATCTCATGATCAGTTGAGAGCACATATCTCAAGGCGATCCAAAATATCCAAATCCTAAGATTAGTTTAGAGTACAAATCTTGAATAGATTAGTTTAGCTAAAATATTCAATTCCCAAGATCAGCCGAGAGCACAGATTTAGAGGTGATCTAAAATATTCAAATCTTAAGATCAACCGAGAGCATATATCCTCGAAATGACCCAAAAATATCCAAATCCTAAGATAGACTTAGAGCACGTGATCTCGAGGCAATCTAAAAATATTCAAACCCCAAAATTAGCTAAAAGCACAAATCTCGATGCAATCTAAATTACAAAAATCTCATGATCAGTTGAGAGCACATATCTCAAGGCTATCCAAAATATCCAAATCCTAAGATTAGTTTAGAGTACAAATCTTGAGGCGATCTAAAATACGCAGATAAGCCGAGAGCAAATATCTCGAGGCGATTTAAAATATTCAAATCCTAAGATCAGCTTAGATCATAGATCTTAAAGCGATCTAAAATATCCAAATACTAAGATCAACAGAGAGCACAGATCTTAAGGCAATGTAAAATATTTAAATCTCAAGATCAGCGCTAGTGCAGATCTCGAGGCGATTTAAAATACATAAATTTTAGGATCGGCCTAGAGTACAGATCTCGAGGCAATCTAAAATTTCTAAATCTTAAGATCAGCTAAGAGCACAAATCTCGAGGCAATCTAAAATCTTTAAATCTCAAGATCAACATGAAGTACAGATCTCGAGGCGATCTAAGATATTCAAATCTCAAGATTAGCTAATCACGAGTCAAATATATATATATAATAAATTAATAATAATAAATATAATAAATTAAAATAAAAAAATTAAAATTAAAATTAAAATTTAAAAATTCAAATCACATAAAAAATAATAATCAAATCAAATCAAATAAAAAATAATGATATACATATATATTAAAACAATATATATACACACATATATATTAAAATAAAATAAAATCAAATCAAATAATAAAATAAAATAAAATTAAAAATTATTAAATCACATAAAGATGATAATAATAATAATAATAATAATAATAATAATAATAATAATAATAATAATAATAATAATAATAATAATAATAATATTATTATTATTATTATTATTATTATTATTATTATTATTAAAAATTTCATCATGGAATGTCTTAGTCCAACGCAATCACCTCACGATGTAGCTGCCTGATGATCAATGGAACTACCTCATGATAAACCCTCATGATCAATTATGCCCTATGATCAGTTACGGGGAGGAAAGATTTTAAAAAGGATGAAGAAGAGCCAAAGAGGAAGGATCGAAAGAAGAAAATAAGATTTGAAAAAAGGTTCTCATTCTCTCCCTACGAAATGTATATAAGAAAGGTTGCCGCCATTGCCTACCGTTGTCGCATGAAGTTGTTGTTGCCGCCGTTGCCTGACGCCATCGCTGCCTATTAACATTACCGTCGTTGCTTGAAGTTGTTGTTGTCAAGGCCAAAGAGAGATAGACTGGCGAAGAAAGTGACACTAGTCCTCGGAGAAGGCATAAGGATTGAGAGGCGATGATGGTAGCCACCGTTGAAACCTGCGACTCATCTTGCACTACAAGTCACCTCATTCACCACTACTGTGTCGGGGCCGAAACCCTAGCACATTGACCACTTCAATATGTACGTCATCCAATGAGGTGCTTGATGATTCGATGGTTTTGAAGAAGTCTGGGTTGCTATTAAGCAGGCGATTGGTCAAGTAGCACATCAAGGAGTATGGGGAAACAATGCCCTATAGTCCTAGCAACAGTGGGTATGATGGTCGTCTAGTGGGATTGAGGAGGTTGATGATGGTGTAACCTTGCAAGATGACTGAGTTCTGGGAAAGCTACATGATGAGGATGATGCCTCTGTTTCATGGAGGAAGAGAAATAATCATTTTCATATACTAAGCTACTCTAGGAAGCTAATATACTCAAGGTATGAAAGTGAGCATAAGTTGGCTGGATTTTATGCAACCCTTCAAGCCATTATTTCTTTTATGGAGAATGGTTGGTGCCTACTAGTGGTTGTCAAATTCCCGAGACCAAGGAAGAGGGTCCAGACCAAGCTGATGAACTCCCTCAAGCGGGTCAATGATGATAGTGTTTTCACTTGATGTTGGAGGTGCAACAAAGATGTCCCTATGGTGTTAATTTACATATATAGCTACAGTTCTAATTCCAAAATCAGGATGAAACTTGAGGTGCAAGTTGTGGAGAAGGCCATTGAGGTCGTGAAGAAGCCTAGAGAGAGGAAGAAAGCTATCTCATCCATGAACAACAAGGGAAAGACCAAGAAGGAAAAGAAATCTAAGAACCCCAACTTACCTAAATGTCTGCCCATTGCCTTCTTTCTTTTCATGGATGACTTCAGAAAAGAATATAAAGCTACAAATCCATGCTCCAAGAGTGTTGCTGTGGCGGCCAAAGAGGATGGTGAGAGATGGAAATCCATGTCTGATGAGGAGAAGAATGTTTACGTGGATGCTCACAAAGGCTGCAGTGGAACTAAACACCAACACATTTTCTCTAAAGAACTATATGAACGCCTAGAACTTTAGTGAGACGATATTTATAAGCCTTCTTAGAATTTCACCGTCATCATTGATATTGCGAGCTCGATGAGGATCTCCACTGCGCTTTTCATCTATCTCATATTATTTACTTTATCGAGCTTTTATGCCAATGGCGTATTCGATCCCGTGCAGGAGGAGCCCAAAAGTGAAGAACAAGTTGTGAGAAAGAAAAGCCAGCGATGACATGCTTGGTCATCCTAATCTTGACGAGGATTCTTTTTTTTTTAACACCAAGTTCTCATGACATATAGAATTGCGATGGTAAACTGAAGTTAGCTCGAGCATTTATGCCATACCTCTCATTGCAGATATCAATAGTGATGGCAAGCTTGAAGTGGTGGTTCCATCTTTTGTTCATTACTTGGAAGTGATGGAAGGAACTGATGGAGATAAAATGCCAGGATGTCTGTTGACAGAGAAATTAGAGGTACCTTGAGCACTGTGGTATTGAGGTTGGGAGGAAGAATAAGGCTTCTGCGACCTTTTCCAAGAAGGAAACAACTAAGGATGGTGAAACTGTTGTTACTGCTGCGGAGGAAACTAAGAAGAGCAACCATGTTCTCAGGAAACTAAAGAAACATCAGGAGCGTTGCACTCTCAATCCTCATATAAAGAAACAATTTGGTGATGGTAGGCTACTTGCTTACATCTCATCTTGCCTAGGCTAATGTGCCAGAGCTGATGGATCCATACTAGGAGGAAATGAGCTTGAATTTTACATAAAGAAGAACTAGAGGAAGAAGGGCAAGAACGGTGTTGGTGCTGCTTAAGTGAGCCTACTTTATATCAAGAATTTCACATCATTTCTTTTATTGTTGGTTGATCAGGGGAAGCCCGTTATCTATTTTAAATGAGCAAGCTAAAAAAAATAATTATTATTGGATGCATTGTTGATTAGAGGATCAGTTCAAGTTGAAAGAGGCCACGTGAGTTCCTCATTTATTCAGAGTTAGTGTTGCACAAACAAAATACATGAATAAAAAAAAAGTAGAGGATAACTATAAGGGCCCATGCAACATTAGATTTCTTTGTGGATTCAAGGAACTTCAATTGTTGCTTCAAGACCTGAGCATCCTACCAGGGTTTTCATTCACTCATGATGTGTTGTACCTACATTTGCTTGATAGAGTTCATCATGGGGAGTTGAAACTCAGAGCTAAAGATCTTTGGGATATTCCTCACCCTTGGCTCAATTTCTTTGTCCAAAAGTCAAGGATACAAGACATCAACTTTGGATTACCTTCAATGCCATCCTTAAGAACAATAACTCCATGGGTCCTATCATCATCTACCTTGTGAGCAAGAACAAGTGGGATGAGAGGATGTCAGCAGTGATCCCAAAGGAGTACAGATTCTACTCTATAGGACAATTGAGATCAAGTTTGCATGGCTTGGAGTATCTAGAGAAGTAAAACAAAGAAATATTGCACTTTCGTGGTCAACAAGGCATCAGGTTGAAACAACATTTGCCACGTTATGACACTCAAGTTGAACGTATGAATCATTTTGGTAATAAATGGGATGTATTTGTTCAAATGAAAATGAAGCATGACCCAATAGCCTTTTTATCTCCAGGACAGGGAATATTAACATCATCACTTACTGATCTCTGTGGTGAACCTAGTGTTGACCTGTGGAAAGGAAAAGAACAATGTGGCTAAAAAAAATGGCTGTTGTTGGATATCATGTGAGCTTTGAAATAATTGAAGATGGGGGCCTCCATTAATACAATAAAGGTCCATGTTTCCCCCCAATTAAATAAATAAATATATATATTATATTAGAATTAAAAAAAATAATTACATGCATGCAAGCATGTACGTAGCCAACCAAACACTTGAAGGCCTTCATGGATGTACTCGCTTGAATAAATCAAAACTCTGCTTTCCATTAGTGGCTGTCTCTCTCACTATGGATGTAATTAAGTAAATTCCAAAAAAAAAAGCTAGCTCTCATCACTAGTCTGAAATTTAAGTTTGGGTGATATCAGAGCTTGCCCTTCGCCTCAATTATTGGGTCAAAAGATGCAAAGTTTTACCACGTGCTCTTGACACTCATGCAACCATTGATGCGAAGGAACTTGATTATCAATAACAAAATACCCATCCCCGAGCAACGATAAAATGCTCATTCCGAAGCAATGGCAAGAATGCTCATCTCAAGCGATATATGATATATATATATATATATATATATATATATGTAAGTTATATGCTCACATATAAATGATGTAATAAGAATATATATATGTGTGTGTGTGAAATAAATAAATAACCAATTTTATAATTCGCAATTTGCTTGCCTTTACTTGTATTCAAACCCTCAATTGGAGGTTCTCAAGATTTTATTCTGGTGTAATTAATAATAGAGGCTTGCCTCTATTAGGATTGAAGAGTCCACAAAATAATAATAATAATTATAAAAGAATAAAATAAATAAAACAACATTTGTGATTCGATATATCGGCCGGTTTCTCTTAACCGACACGATGCCAGGGCATGTATTTACGATCTCACAGTAGCATCTGCCCATTCAACTACACATTAAGCTTCTTTATAGCTCTTAGGTTGATCATTAAAAGTCAAAGTCATAAGAAAATAAGATGTTATACTAAAGTAATTTAACTAATCTTCCTACTCAAAATATTGAGGCTATTCTTTTCCTTGTTAACCTTCAAACTGTAGTTGTATCTTGTTGAGAATTTTCTTTAAACACTAACTAGTGTTCCTCTTTTCTTTACAAGAAATTCAACTAAAAATTGGCTCAAGATTGGCTATGCCACTATTCACATTTGGAGCAGGACAATATGATGATACTTTATCAAAGACCACATCAAGGAAGATAATAAATTTCTTTGTTACAAGATCCATATATCATCCCGCCTTTTTATTTGAGAACCATAACCACTATTTGCCACTATTATCATTATCAAATAATTTATATTCTACCCAAAAGACTTTTCTATTTTCATCTTGAACTGAATGAGTATAAGAAGAGCTTTATCAGCATCAATATATTCCAAGCATTTTATATTCTACCTAGGTGAAACAAGAGAAATCATTTACAATAATTATCATATACCAAAAGCTACTACAACTAGCTATTTTTCTTGGTCCCAATAAATCTGAATGTATCAATTGAAACATAGTTTGTTAATGAGATTTCCGAAATTGAAAACTAAAATTGAAACATATCTCTATTTAGGGTGTGTTTGTTTCACTGAATTTAACGCCGAAGTGACTAAAGTGGAGTCTTATGTGACACTTCAGTGTGTTTGTTTCACTGAAGTCCACCCCGAAATCTTGATGTGACACTTACACAGATGTGCCACTTTAGTGTTTCGACTTCAGGGGAAAAAAAGCTAAAGTGGGACTTTGATAATTTGGTGCCCCACTTCCGACACCTTATATATATTATTTTATATTCATTTCCTTTTTTCATTTACTTTTATTAATTTATTTTCAAAATATTAACAATTGTTATTAATTTACATCTAAAATATATAACTATTTTAATTTTTTTAAGTTAAAAATCTTTTTAAAATTATAAAATAATTTATAAAATGTTAACATGTTCAAAATCTGATTAGCATCTTAATGATATCATAAGAAAATATTTGAAAGTGTATAAAAAAATTAATAAAAAAAATAAATAGACAACTTAATATACTTAACACAAACACACACTACAAAAAAATTGCTATATACTGACGCTTCTCAATAGTAACAGTTAAATTCCATAGCTATAGACTGGTTTTAACGATGATACTTTAAAACTGTCACTATATATAAGATATTTACTGACGGATTTTAATCTGTTGGTATAGGTAGACTTTTATCAATAGTAACAGTCAAATTTGTAGCTATAGATTATCTATACCAACGGAACATTCAATTTGTCAGAATAAATATGACATTTACTTACAGATATTGTTCCATTGGTATAACTTCTACTCTATACTTATACTTATCTATAGCAATGGTTAAATGTAGTAGCTATAAATTATTTATATCGATGAAATACTTAAAAAAAATGTAAAAAGTACTTACCATTAGATAAAGTCTTCAAATTAATATGTTAATTTAAAAAAATTGATAAACACTCGTATCTCTAAATCCAACTAATACAAAGAGGTAACCTCACCACCATTAATATTGATAAATCCTACTACTATTTCAACATCAAAAATAAACTTTTGTAAGTCCTACTAATGTAAATAAGCTTCTATATAGAGCTTTTGGCAGCTATAATTGTCACTAACTAGCATGCCAACTAAAACCCTAAAAAGAACCATTAATATTATTTTATCTTGAAATAACCAAGAACACTTCAACCAATAAAATCAAATCTTAATATGAAATCTGCTTCATTTACTAACGACCTAGTTCTGATACTGTGTTAAATGAGAACCAAACATATTATCTATGTCAAATTCAATCGAAAAGCTTAAGTTGATAGTGTGTGATGAGTGCAAGACTGGACATATTTTGTATTATCATTGTGAAGAAATTAAGAATGATTCTTTCATGTATATATATTGATTTGGTATGTAATTCACTATTTTTTGTAGCTAGGGCATGAGAGAGGTATTCGAAGAAAAAGAAACTATAAGATGATGTTGTGGAGCATTTTTGGAGGATTTTAACAAGCCACATGGTCACTCACACGGCTTGGGAATTTCCATATGAGCTTGTGTGTCACTTCTGGAGGGTTTCTTGATGATTTTTAATTGCCAAAATGACACATAGGTAGTCACACGCCAATGTACCTAACATGTACATTTTCCAAAACAATTCTACACAATTTAAAAGATAGCAAGCCACTCCACCAACCACACGGCCTTGTGTCGGGCTATGTGGGTCCATATGGGCAACCACACAGCTTGGCACATAGCTATGTGGCATTTCAATAGCCTCATATAAATACCACCCGCCATATGTTTTGAGGTATTTGTTTTTGACAAGCTTCAACACTAGTAGGACCTAGGGTTTGGAGAAAGTCAAGGTGGCCCATAGGAGGGACTTCTTCAATAATCTTCATCGATTCCACCACTCACACAATATCAAGGAAGTCAGGTGTTATCCAAGCAGTGTACTTGGATTCTTTTCGAGTCGCTCATTGGGAGATTGGAGGAGGTTCATCAATTTGTAGAGCGCGAACGAGGATTAAGGGAGTTATTACAATAAACTCATTTGTATCCAACTCTTATTATTTGGTTTTGTATTGTTCTTTGGTGAGGAGTTAAGCTTCTTTTGGTATTAAGGCATGCTGAATCTTCATTGTATTTATGATTTGACTTTTGATTCCTTGTTTGAGACTAGTTTAGAGATTTAATCTTAAGTTATTTGTGCCATGCAATCCTTCATAGCGAGAGCTCGACTATATGTTTAATCACATTAATGAGAGTTGAGAAACCCATTGATGTTAGATTTACCAAGGTCAAAGGGAGTTAAAAGTGTGCTTTGAGATAGAAGATATTTCCCTTTGGCTTTCCCGATTAGGTAAACCCTACCTTCAAGTTTCATCATGTGTAAGGTAATCGTATGAGCTTTAGTGAAGAGAAAGATCACCATCGAATCTTATATGAGATTAGGGGCTAGTTAGCTTGATAAACTAATTAGCCTAATTTAGAAAAGTTGGGTCACCTCTTGATTGGGATCCCTAGAGTGTTCATGCAGTCACAGAGGGCTTTAGTGAAGAGAGAGATAATTACCGTAGCCTTGTAGGGGACTAGTTGTTGATTTCCTTGAGAAAGGGCTTAACATAGTTCAGGATGCCCCTGGTCCAAATCTCTCAATTAGGAGTTAATAGTCAAATCTAGCCCTTCAAGTTATAGTTCTAGGGGGACTCATTGCACGAGACCTCCTCTCTTTAATTGTTACCTACTTCATTTATCAGACCTTGCATTTTTGAGTTCTTGCTTTGATTCTTAATTCAAGATAATCATTATTATTGACATAAGGATACATAATAGAGAAGCAATTAGTACTAATAATTCTGTTCCTCGTGGGATACAACAACTCTCTCATCATTTTATTACTTGAACGTCTCGTGCCCTTGTCATACACTGCCATTGGTTCGATGGATGGCCATTAGTATGAGAGACCCATAATAATATAGACAAATCCATAATTTTCAAGTCATCTACTGTGGGACCATTTGTTACTCTAATACAACTCTTCAATACATGCTATGTCATATTAAATATATATGTTGCAAACAAACTAAACAAATCAAACTATGATACCGCATAAAAAAAAATACAAGGACTTAATTCAAGAGTGATGTATGAACACATCAAAGAACAACAACAATTTATTTAACATAATGAGAGGGAAACAAGATTTCAAGAATGCTATCACTTTTTATTAAATAATATAATGCCTCTTATTTATACTAGTTATATGTACACTAACAAATAATACTGACTCCTAAAAATGCTTGGTCACTAAGTACAAGAATACAAGCAAACTTTTATTGGAAAAAGCATGCAAACAAATCTTTAACAATTTGTGTGGCATATGCTATATGTCAACAAGTGAAAAGCTTTAATGTTGCACTTTTACTAGTCTTCCTCAGCCCTTACCTATTTCTTCCCAAATTAGAAGATATATCCATGGATTTCATCACATGATTTCTAAATTCTAATTGAAGGACCGTGTTTCTTATAGTCTCTGGATGTGATTTTTCCAATAATTATAGGATATTGAGTATATTCTATCAGTTATACTCCATTATATTAAACAATTCAACTTTGAGAAATTATTCGAGTTTCTTGAAAATGGAGCATCAAGCTGACATGCATCAATATGAGAATAAGTTTGCTATAAGTGATTGGATTTAAATTAGGCTTTAGCTATATATAAAAATAACTGTGTGCAATTACAAAAATCAGAAACTAAGTTAGCACTTTGTGTTAGAATCAAAGAAAGCTAAAAGATAATGGATTTCATTAATAATAAAAAAAATTAAAAGTAAATGGATTGCTATCGTATCATATTGAAAGAGTGAAAATATTATGTTATTTATATACAAAGCAATGACATATATAAGAAAAAGTCAATTAATACATAATAAGTAATATCCTAAGAATATAGGATATTAGTTGATTTTCAAGAACCATAATCAATATCATCATCTTGTGGTCACACATAATCTCCTCAAAAGAATATATTGATACTTTATTATTTTTGAACATATAATGGCACGTCTTCTGAGAATATATTTAAGCTTTCTAAAATATGTTAACACTTTGTGATCTACAAATATATTTCAACATACCCACTCAAACTCAAGGTAGTGTGGTCAAAACCAACATGTCCATTTGTCCTTGAAACCATCTTGAGTTTTTCAACTAGAGTGTGGAAGGGTCTAAGAAGATGTGACTTGCTGAATAAGTCAACTAGCTAATTAGAATAGTTGATGGAATCTAAGAGAATGGCACTAAGAGCAATATGTTGATGGTTAAAATAATAGTCAATCTTAATATGCTTTGTATGCTAGTAAAAGAGATCATTATGAGCTGTTTGAATAGAGCTACAATTGTAAAAAATAAAGATTAGTAAAAAAAGTTTAACAAGAATTTAAGTCCTCGAGTGACCAATGAAGCCAAAACATCTTAAAAGCAGTATCAACATGGACACAATATTCTACTTCAATGCTAGATCATAATGTTACCAAGTTTTTTACTCCCCCATGATAAGAGAATCACCCAGAAAAGGGTAAATATCTCCGGTAGGTATCATACTATGATTAATTTTTATTTTGAGCACCAAATTTCGATTTATATCATTTTGGTCATCCTACTTTAATTTGTGTTCACCGATAGGGTATCTAAGGGATTTTGGTGAGAAATTGATAATGTGTATACTAGTCAAGTCCACGTGTGGAAATAACGTGTCTACAAGGAAGCATTGTTGCCTCTCATATGAACACACCAAATGCCACATCATCTATTTTTAAACATCTCATTCTCCCTTCCCCCATCTTCTCTCTTTTCACGCGAGTTAATTGATGTGGCATCTGACTTGTCAGTATAAGAGGCCATGTGGCTTTTCATCAACGTTTCATGTCTACAAGTGCATCTGACGTGGCAGACTAGTATATGCATCTTCAATTTCTCACGAGAATCACTTGGCGGTGCCCTCTTAATAAACACAAATTAAAGTAGATTGTCTAGAATGATATAAATTAAATTTTAGTTCTCAAATTGAGAATCAATCATAGTATGGTACCCACCTAAGGAAATTACCCTGGAAAAAGCAGCAGCTAGTAGTAGATTATCTATGTGTAAGATCACCTATCCTATGAGAAATGAAGCCTATAAGTCAAGAGATAAATATGATATAAACTAAAGCCCATGAAATAAAGTACCTATAACATAGGGTAAAATGTGAAGAACAACATAGTGAGTAAAAAGAGGGAAGACCATAAACTAACAAACTTAATGAATTCCATAAGCAATGTCAGTAATAGTAAGATAAATGAAGTTACCAACAAACTACTGATAAAGTGTAGGACATAACAAGGTAACATCCATCGGAATAAATTGCCCATTAGTATCAAGAGATGCATTTTTTGTCTTACTATTTGTAATACCAGCATTTGATATTAAATCTAAAGCATAGTTATCATGGGATAGAGAAATTCCATCATCGAAAGAGAGACATTAAGGCCCAAGAAATAATTGAGAGAGCCCAAATCCTTTATCTCAAAATTGGCACTTGAAAATTCTATAATCTCTTAGTACCAATTATCACTAGTAATAATCATATTATCCACATAAAGAAGTCCTTAGACAACACTCTATGTTGCCTTGCAAATAAAAAGGTAGCATCATTAGGACTAGAAGAAAGCCTAAGCTTGCTTAGTGTAGAACCAAACTTGGTAAAATAGGTTCACCAAGCTTTCTTTAAACTATATAATGCACATTAAAGATCACATACTTTATTGGCAATATGATCATACCCCCGGGAAGATGAAGTACATACTTCCTCTTCTAAATCACAATTAGAAAAAGGCATTTTGAACATCTATCTAATGTAAGCCATCCTCCTCCCCCAGGTCCAGTCCCCGTCTCTTTCAAGAAGCTATTTCAAAGTGGCCAAACAAAAGTAATGCCGCTATAGTAATAAAAGTTTTGTTATAATTAAGTCCATATTATTAGTGGAATACCTTGGTAAAGATTTTAGCTTTATACCTCTTAATATTTGGAACCATAAAATGTGATTTATTTCATATAGTTACTTACAACCCATAAAAGTCTTGTCAAAAGAAGGCTCAATCAAGACCTACGTGAGATTGTTTCCCAAAGCTTATAATTCTTCTTGTATAGCTTGTTATTAATAAGAATTGATAGATTCCTCTTTATATGCCTGAGGCTAATATAAGTGAAGCATCAAGGAAAAATAGTGATAATCATAAAGACAACTAGGAGTAGGTAGAATATATGTTATCAAGTGTGGAAAAAGGTTGAAGGCTCACCAAATGTAAAAGAGGATGGAGTGTCATCAGGTTTAGGGTCCTCAGACTAGACTTCATCATGAGAAGTGCTTTGATAGTTGGATGTATGTAAGGTCGTATAATAAAAAAGCCTATAAGAATGATTATAAAAAAAATGAAGTTGATCCTAAAATGAAGTTCATCAAGAGAAGTGCTTTGATAGTTGGATGTATCTAGATGGAACATACTTTAATTTATATAGCAAGTAATACGCTCCCAAAAGGTAGTAAGACAATGAATACAAATTCAATGTGATATGGAACCAAATAATAATATCCTTTGTGTTATGTTCCATAACCCATAAAGAAACAAATATGAGCACTAGGTTCTAGATTGGTGTACTCATATGGTTGAAGAAGAACAAAACAAGCGCAATCAAAAAACTTTGAGTGACTCATCATTAAGATAAGTATGATTCAGACTTTCAAAAGGAGACATATTAGCAATAACATAAAATAAAAATTTGCTAGTGAGAAAAATGCTACAATTAAAGTTGCTTCTACCAAAATGCATTTTATACTACAAAAGAGATAATCATGACTTAAACAGAATGAAGAACATATTGAAGCTTGCACTCTACATGTCCATCTTATTGAGATGTTTTGAGACCAAAAAAATTGTGGAAAGACGCAATTTGTAGCAAGAAAATTTGAAGTCTAGAATCATGGTATTACATAGCATTGTCACAGTAAAAGAACTTTGGTACTTTTACCAAACTTACTGTTGACCGTGTTTGCAAATGTGAAATAAATCTAAGGTAATTTAGTGTGACTTTAGATATGTACAAGAAAATAGTGAATAATCATCAATAAAAATGACAAAATACCACAAACATAGTAAGCACAGGAAAAGCCTTCTTAATACTCTGATGAATTAAATCAAAGAGAGGATTGGATATGGCAGAGTTATTATTTAATGATAAAGCAAGTTATTTTTCTTGTTAACAAGCAATATAATTTAGAGTTTTTTTTCCTTTCATATCAATAAAGAAATCATAAATAACTATAGGAGGAATTTACTTAAACAACAATGAATAAGAGATTGATGTGATAAAGAAAGGGAATACTACTAGAAGTAACACATAAAAGAAACACAAGAGAGAAGAATGAGCATATAAGGAAGCAACTCAAATAAATACCCAACTTTATGAATACTTCTAATTGTTTATCCCCTCAAGAGGTCATAAAATCAACAACAATTAGGACAAAAAATTACATCATAACCAAGATCATATAACTACATGACAAGGATATAATTATAATTTAGTTTGGAATAAGATAAGTTTCTATCATGGAAAGAGTGGTTAAAGAGATAAGTCCTTTATGATTGATATTTATAGGAGATGTGTTAGCAAAATAAATAAAAGATGAATTTATAGAGGGATTTAGAAAGGAGAAAAGGTAAGGATAATATGTTATATGATCATAACAATTATAATCAAATTATTAAGATAAATTACATTGATAAGTAACTAAGGTATAATAGTATTAATAATTGTAGAGATAAGTTTAGTAAGAAGAAAATAAAGATCAACAGAAAAAGAGGTAGAGAGAATCAAAATTGTTGGCATAAGTAATAGTAGTAGCAAATACAAGCTTAGAAGACTGACCAAGACAAGATTAATTCTTGTTCTGAGGACAAGTGGGACAACTATCAATCAATGATCACTCTTTTGGTGATACCTATCTAGCAATATTCAATAATGGGTTACTCTAGAAGAATATTGCCTACTAGAAGCTATGGTAATATATTTTTACATTCTTATCGAATTATATTGAAGAAAAAGATGGTTAGAGACCAAAATATACCAAAAAATCAACTAAGAAAGTTGAATTTCAAAAACTAAAACAAAACTAGATTTTGATAAATTGCACCACAAAAACTTAAGAACTAATAAAAGGTTGGTGCAAAAGATATTGAGTAGGTTGGTTAAAAAGCTACCAATGATTCAGTTAAACGAGAGTTGCAGTCATACTTGGAGGTGAGGTATGGTCCTTCTTATAGTACCAAATGAAGTCTACAGATTCTGATGCCATATAAGAATGAAAAGAACAAAAAGTAATTAATATCTATAACCATCAAATAAAATAAAGGAGAATAAATGTGATCACATCTTATTGAAAAAGGTAAGAATATGGTAATATTTATATACAAATCAATAAGATGTAAAATGAAGAACAATTTATACAAAATAAGGAAAATGCTCAGAATATATGATATTCTAAATTGTGATTCGATGGAGAGTTGGATAAAGGCACCAAAAGGCCTTAATCCTTCGCTTTACTACTTTGATGTTTTTGAAGAAAAAAAAAGAAGGAATAAGTAAAGGTGTTTGGGAGAGGAGTGAGGTGGGGATTTAGCTTAAGGAGCTATTTTTTCAAATTTGACATTTTTACCATTCATCTATATCAATTATATACATTGAGTAAAAAAATATTATAGTTATGATTTTCATTATCATTATATCAATATTAACATAATTAACATATTATAATTTGTATTTATATTACTAATATTAATAGCATTATTATTTTAATTATTACAAATATTTCCATTATTGAATATTTTCATTATTTGAAGAACCTAATTATGGTTGAAAATATTTATATTGTATATTTTTTTTATACAATAATTCTTATTATATATAAAGTGAAAATAATAATATGGTTGAAACAAAATTGCATTAATATAAGAATCATGTTAAATACATCAAAATTCATATATTGGTTATTGTTGATGGAGAAGAGAAATCAAAAGAAAAATTTAAAAAAAAAAAGATGTGATGTGAGAAGGACACAAAGAGAATTTGTCTATACCTTCTAGTAGCTTAATCATGAGTAAGCCTCTTTATTCCTCAAGGATGATTAAGCTCTAAAAATTTTGTTTAGCAAAACTTTTATAATTAAGGAATTATCCTCTATCCAAACACACCGCTAGTAAACATCCTCATATATCATAATCAAGATAGTCATCTTAGGATCACATAATCTTCTTCTGAGAATATGTTATTACTATGCCAAATATGTTGATACTTTGTGATCTACAAATATATCTTAACTTCTTAGGACCTCTCCAAATTTCAGAAGCAAATGGTATTATTGAATATAAATTAAATTTTTTTGGTAATACAGAACTCTATCCAATGTTTTGTTAAGAAATATAATACGGAGAGATAATCATAGTCCATGTGAGAACATTGTCATGGGTGGAGGAGGCCATGAGAAGAAAGAAGAACATAATATATTAAATAGACCCAAAGATTTTAATAATCCACAGCACTTGACTATTAATTACTTTAATAATAATACCTAATATGTGAGCCCCACCCCTTAATTAAATCATAGCCGTGTTTTCACTTTTAATCCTAGCTGTTGATTTTGTTTTTAATTAGTTTCGAAACTCTAGCCATCTCTTCACCTCCTTCGGTTTTAGATCACCATTTAGAGAAAAAAGAGAGACCTAGACTCATCTCTTTATCTCCCTATTTGCGGGTGGTGTCAGCGGCGAGGATGGGAGAAGGATCTCGTCGTCAGGGTTTTGTTTCACTGTTATTCTTGAGGTAAGGTTCTGATTTATTTTTTTATGCTCTTTCTTATGATTGTTGTGACATGTTACTAGTTAGGGATAGGGTTTGGTGAGGATATTGATATGATTTAATTTGAGGATAAGATTCAGAAATTCCTGTTAGCATAGAAGAACCCCCTCTTCAATTTTAGAGGTTTTAGAGGCCAAATTTGGAGGAGAGTAGAATAAGACACTTGTAGAGTTCGACATTGGCTAAGTACTGTAAAATTTCAGACTTTTTACCTAATTGTTCTGTAAATTATAAGCAGGTGATACAGACAGGATTTCTGTGCAGCCCTTGAACACTTTTTGATTAATTTCATGATTTTAAGTTCTGATTTAGATTTATATTTATATAATAAAGATGTAGAGGATGATGTTATCTTTGATTATGCCAAATTTAAAAATTTTTAGCCCTGTAATTTGTGAGATATGATCAGATTTCTATAGTGGTGCTCAATGGCATTTCTGCAGGAAGCATGAATTTTGATCAGAGAATTTGAGGATCTTAGATGTTGAATCAGGACTCATGTTTAAAAAGAAAGTTGTTTAATTTTGATTTAATTATATGATTATAAATTTTAATATTATTTGAAGTTATATGTTGTGAGATATTTTCTATTAGAAAGGGCATGTCTGAAATTGTTGGCTTACATATTTATGATTTTTAAAAGTGATGGCTTAAATTCTGTAGATCTCAAATCATTGTGAGATTTGGATACGTTATAGATGTAGATGTCTATTTTTCTTAGAAGATTGAAATTTCTAATTTGGATTAGAATTTGAAAAGCTATGTTGATTTCAATCTTAAGGTTCGTAGGGGAATTGGTTATTAGTCTCAACCTTGGTAGTTTTATTAGTGTCTTGAATATGTTTTGCATTCGTTTGAATTTTAGAATTTGTTTTACTTATAATTTTGATGGGTTATTCCCAAATATAAGACTTCCTGAGAAAACTCGATTGGTAAAAGAATTCAAAATCTGGCCGTTAATTAGGTAAGTATACTTATTATTTCGATTTATATTTTGAATTACTTATTTATTTATTATTTGCAATTCATATGTAAGTATTTAGTTTTGGAAATGAATTGAAATTATTTTTATCTGAAAACGGGATCATCAAATTTCTGTATTCTATTCTGATAAATGTTTGGACATTACTTATTTTGACATAGCAACTTGTAGTCCCCAACTAACTTTGCAATTACCTTGTCATTGTGGGTTAAAGATTGACCGTGTCGACATATATCTATCAAATAGAAACTATAGTTTCCCACCGTTCAGCCGATGAAGAATAACGGCTTCTGATAATTTTGGCTCGGGTCACCAAGGGTAAACTTATGACTTCTGATATTGTCTCAGGTCATCGAGCTAAACATATGACCTCTAACATTTTGTTTTGGCAATAGTTATTTGTGGGACATATATGCTTGACTTTTTTATCAGTTATTTTTTATTGAAAAAGTTAACTTCTGAATTTTATTGTGATAAACTTGAATTTTATTATACTTGTTTGATTTTTGAAAATTTGAAACTTTTATGATCCCGATAATTTTAATGGGTACTTACTGGGCTATCAAGATCATAAATAGTTGTTTCTCCTTTTCAGATCAGGAGCAAGATCCTGGTTGTAAATTAACGGGTGGTCAAGTATCTTTTCTCTGTGTAGTTGAGTTATAAATTCTCTTGTTGAAGTCCTTAAAGTTGTACTCGGAAGTTGTTGTATTTTGTTACTTGTAATCTGTGGCTTTGTTAGATCATTTTTTTTGTTTAGATTCAAGTTTTAGGCCTTGCATGCTTGCGGGGTTTCTGTCCTGTGGGTGCGCGGCCATTTGCCCGCTGTCGGGCTGGGTTCGGGGTGTGACATAATATATAATAAAAAAATATTCAAAAAAAATACCAATTGCATCTAAAAGCATAGATTTTCCTATCAAATATACTTCCACATGTCTCATGTTTCTCAGTCAAAGAAAGTAAATTATGTAACTACTACTCAATTTTGAAACACATGGCGCTATTCTTAATACTATGATTATTTCAAGATGAGAACAATAATTTCCACAAATGTTAGTATAATGGGAACAAACACAACCTGAGAAACCTACTTAAGAATATTGGAATTAGTTTTAACATATCACTATAGTTGGAAATTTGAGAATGCGATTCTTTCATTATGAAGAAATATTATGAGAACTAGATTAATTACTAAAGACTATCATACAATAACAACTTATGTGCCAAACAGATAGGGATGCAAGCGGGGCAGGGCGTGGCAGGGAATGAGATCCCCATCCCCGTCCTAGCTTCCCATGGGGCTGGGATTCCCTGCCTCAGAATCCCCCATCCCTCCCTTCCCACCCCACACTCACTCCCCTGCATGACGGAGAATCCCCACCTTGCCCAATTTTTTCTTACAATATATAAATCATATATTAAATAAAAAATTCACAAAATATTTCTCAAAATAAACCATATTATAGTGTAGGATGAAACAACAAGTTAATTAATACAAATACCATAAATTTTGAAAATAAATTAATAAATAAAATTAAAATACATTATTTATTTTTATTGACGGAGAATCACCACGTGGCACTGGGATTCCCCGCTCCCCGTGGGGATCTACATGGGAATCCCCATGGGAAGTGGGGCAAGGAGAGCATTCCTTGGCCCTACCCCGCCCTCTAGGCAGGGAAGGGTTTTCTCCCATTCCCCGCCCCATGGGGTTTATTTTGGGGAATCCCCGTCTTATTGGGGCGGATCCCTGTGGGGAATTGGGATATCCCGCCTCGCTTGCATCCCTACAAACAGAAGTCCTAAAAACATGCAAAGCGTAAGTGCCTTTAGAATTTAAGCATGTGTTAAAGTCTTTTATTGAAGATAAGATAGCTATATGGAGTATAAAATCTATCGTAAATGTGACAATCTTATGTGATAATTACTTCATTCTTTCTTTCTAAGAATGGTGATAATATTGAATTAGTTATTTGTTGTCTTCATATCAAAAATCTAATCTTTGAAGAATATTTTTTTTACTTCTTGTACCACAAAAATATCCATGCTTAATGACGATATCTAAACTTTTCTTAATAGCGCAATTATTATAAAATTTCCATTGACTTTGAAAAAGCTTATGCTTGTTTGTCAACATTCATTTTAAAAAATGATTTTCAGAAAACATATCATATTTTTTTTCCTACTTTTAGAGAACATCAAAAACTCTAATTAAACATTTTTTCATTTTACAAAAGACTGATTATTTTGATTTTCAACAGTTTGTGGAAATTGGTTAATTTGGTATATTGAATGTTCTTTATCTTTGTATTATAATGCAAACTAATGGATTTTGCTTTTATAAATCTTATTAGAACTAATACCATATATTATACTTATGGTTATATATATACATATGGTTAAACAGAGGCTATGCATATTTACTTAGTAAATAGTTATATGATCTAAAAACAATATTTATATGTATCATTTAGTAATTTATATAGACATATGTGCGCACTATATTTATTTAAAAAAATTATTTAAATGCTCAACAAGAAAAGTATTTAATTATTTGATTATCATTTTATGCATTGTTTACATATTTTATAATAAATGTATTGCATATTTTTAAAACTTGGTTTTAAAAAAATTTTGAACCACATGTTTTATAAAAAGAATAAAATAAATATTTTAAAAAATAAATATAAAAATGAGTTTTTAAATATGAATTCAAAACAAATGGGCTTCTTTGTTTAAGAGATAAGTTGAAGATCATAAAGGTGAGTAACGCTATTTTACTCTATAAATTTAAGGAGTTTTTTTTTTAATAACTTTTAATTTTTTTTTTTTTAATAGTTTACATGCTCTAGGGCCATTTTATTAGTCTAGGGCCATCACATCACTTGTCTCATAAGCACCTAATGCTAACTAGATAAATGGTATATATCTTTCTTTATTTTTATGAGATAATTCCTCCTTTGAAATGTCAAACAACCTCATTTTCTGGATGTTTGGTGTTCCAAATACTAAACAACATTTGATTCAATTTTTAAACTACTAGTAATTACAAGTACTAAAAGAAATGGGAACAAATGAGAGTAGTTTCATGGGAGGATAGGAGGAAATATAAGAGGGTTGTAATGAAGCTTTGTTTTCTTGAAATGCCCTAGTAATTCTTAAGTGAAAAATAAGCAGTCGATTAAAGTACTTATGAGAAAACATAAATTAAGCTCTCACTAGCACTACAAAATTAAGCAATATTTAAAAAACCTAAAATAATATAAAACAAAATCTTCCATAAACCTGATTGAATGTGATAATGAAAATGAGAGGTTTTTCGTTGCGCCCTTGAAAAATAGCAAATTTATTTACTATCTTCTTTTTAAATTTTATTTTACATGCTACCCCTCAAGCAACTTTTTATTTTTATTGAAATGAACTTTTTATCCTTTTGTTTGTATAAAATCCCTTGTACAATGTATGCCAATGCATTTTAGGTAATAAATATGAGAGTATCTTTCCTTTATTAAAATCAGTTTTGTATACAAGGAAAACTTTATATGTAACAAAGGAAAATTATTATATCATTTTGACCCAAGCTAAAAATCAGAAATCATTAAGGGGTGGCAAGTAAGAGGAATGAATTAATTATTTGATAACTTTGGGGAGGCAATTGGCAAGTATTTTGATTATTCTTCAAGATGGCAAGTAAAATAATCTAAAAATTAAAGGCCATACACTAGATACATATATGGTTTTTTTAGGAAATATATCTCGTTAAAATCTTCTACTTTTGTAGGAAACTCCATAAAAATTCATAATTGCATATAACCCCATTTTATATCTTTGACATAATTTTTATGACTTAAATATGGTACCAAAGTGGCTATAGTATAATTCAAAATGTGTTTGTGATCCACCATGCTTAACTAGAATTTTAATTTTTAATCATCTTGGTCAGATTAATGAATCTTGAAATTGATTAAGGGCTTTTGTTGCCCATGATCTTTTTATCTTGCAACCAAAATTTAGTATCTTAATTTGTAGTGGGGATAAAATAATTGATCTTTAAATTTTCAGCATCTAGGGTTTTAGCATTAAGAAAATTGAATTTTTATTGTTTTGGTTTTCTTTGATTTAGAATTTACGACTTGAAATTGTTGCTATCATGTTTGGAATTGATTTTAAGGAATTTGACATGTTTTAATTACATAATCATGCTAGACATAACTACTCCATGGGAGCCTTCAATATTTCAATAATTTTTTAACTAATTTATTATTTTTATGCTCATAAAGTAAATAGAAATAAAACAAAATTATATCTAAAATTGAAGTTCATAGAGGAGAATACAATCGGGTTGCCTTTCTCCGAAGTAGTCAAGAAATAGCATATACTCATTGAATGTCTTAGATAGTCATTTTATTATAGTTAGAAAATTTACACCCTTCCAATCTCTCATTTGTGTCTAATGTTATTTACATATGCCTTGTTGGTGTGTGGTTGAGATATGGAGAGTGTTGTTAACTCCAAAACTGTATTGTAGTGTTTGGCTGCTAAATTGACTCATTATAGTGTCAAACAAGGTGCTTCATGAGCACATACCTTGGGTTTGAAAGTTATATAGTTGTCTTGTTGCTATTTAAATGTTACCAAAGTGACCATTCTAAAGGGACAGGTAGAATTTTTCGTGATTGCACATATTAGTAGTTAGGTATCGATATATCGAGACATTTTCATCAATTTCTCTAAAGACTTTACTTTATAATTATTGCTTTGGTTGTGCATTATGACCTTGAGCTACATCAAATGAAAATTAAGATTACTTTTCATAATAGTAGTCTTGATAAAGATGTTTATATGGTACTATCTGAGGGTTTTGAAAAGGTTGGGAAATGACAAAATGGTTTTTTAATTAAAGAAATTAATTTATAACTTGAAGAAAGCTTCTCACCAATGCTATCTAAAGTTTGATAAGATCGTAACTTCTTTAGGCTTTATGAAAAACCAAGTTGATCATTGTGTTTACAAGAGTGACAATGGGAGTAGATACATCTTCTTGGTTTTATATATCAATGATATCCTATTAGCAAGTAACAACTTGGGCATGTCTTAGCTTTATTTGTGCTTAGGATTAAGATACATCTAATTAGTATATAGTATAAAAAAACATATTTTTCAGAAAATATTTATAAAAGTCTAGAATTTGGTACATTATATTATTTAAATAATATTTGTGAAAATCTAGAGTTTGGTACCCTTGCGTTTTACAAATTAGTATGTGTATTATTAAAAATATATACTTTTAGGAAACTATTTGTGGAATTTTGTAGTTTCGTCCATTGGATTTTTATAAATTAGTGTATATATAATATAAAACATACATATATATATATATATATATATATATATATAATAAAAAAATGTTCCTAAAAATCTATATTTTAGCTTGGCTTTTTACAAATCAGTATAATTTTGTTAGCTAGTGGTGGCCCAAATAATCTATATTATTATTAACGAAATTGTTCATCACAAATAATGGATTACGTGACAAACAACTTTCCCAACACAATAGACAATTTTTTCATCACAACAAATAAACATAATAGTGCCAAAATAATGTTTGTCACAAATATGCTTCATTCTTACCAATACTGCAAACTTGGTTCAAAGCATATAGAAATTAGGGATCTTGTTGTAGGGACTTCATGAAAAAAGAGATGTTATTATTGAACACATCTAGACTAATGGAATGATTGTTGATCTACTGATGAAGAGACTACAAATTGGAATTTTTGAAACTCATGTTGCCCATATAGGAGTGTTGATGTCTTTTGATATATTTGATTAGGGGTAATCAACATATATAGCTTATATTAGACATTGATTTTATCACATGCACCAGTCAAGTGGTTATATATATATTTATATATATGTTTGATGATCATCCTTTGGTATATCTAATGTTATTTATACATGTATTTTTTTTGGGAGTCTTGAAATTTGGTGTTGGTCTCAAGCTTGATGATTGTCATATTCATGTCTCAAGAATTACCAATTAAGTATTCTCGCAACTTTCAAGTCACGAAACATATAGGGCATAAATGCTAATGCATTTTCTCTTGCTTTATTGTAACATACATATTACAAAGGTATTGCAGTTACTTCATTAAAGCGGTATAAGAGGATACAAGCTAGAAAACAACATCAATAATTGACCATGCTCTGGGATGTTATATTCAACTACACCACCACACTAACTCATGATGATAATGTTACTAACATTTGTGATTATAGGTGTCCAATATTTATAAACAATACGAAGATGGCCATAGTTCAGTGCTAATGATTTTTATTGGTTGGAGTTGTTTCGAGATGTTATCTCAAAATTTTTTCTATTGTAGCCATCATCTATGGCATGAGAGCTATTTTTCAAATAGTTCCAAAATTTTTATTTCAAAATTATTTCAAATTTTGTTTTCAAGAAAAAACCAATAATTAATTATAGCCCGAGTTGGAGAATGTTAGAATTTTGTATGTAAATTAACTATTGCAAATTATTATTTATTACTAGTATTTGTAAAAAAAATCAATTGGTATGTAACAATTTTAAGGTAGTGAATTGTAGCTTTTATATATGATCCCATATTATTATTACGAGAAATACTATATAGCACTACCAAGTCACACGATTTTTTAACACTACTCACATGGCCACTTCATCTCTCTCCTACTCAGCATTTTATTTTAATATAATATTATAGAAGAAAGAGTAACCCACTTCATCTCCCATTTCATCTCAACCCTAATTCCTCTTCTTCTCTGCTTCATCACCACGATCCTCCATCGTCGGACCGGTGGCCGGTCACTCGGCCGTCACCACAGTCCTCATCTTCGCACCATCATCAGACCCGTCGCCGGTCACACACGCGCCCGTCACCACCGTCCTCATCTTCGCACCATCACCGAACCAGTCGCCCGTCCGTCACTCGCAAGGCCGCATCACCGAACCAGTCGCCCGCCCGTCGGCCCATCGCCCACCCGTCTGTCACTCGCAAGGCTGCAGCCTTCTTTTTCTTCGAAGAAGGAAACAATCTTCATCTTCTCTTGAATCTCTAAGGTGTTCTAGGGTCTAAGATATTACTTCTTCGATTTGGATCTTGATTCTTAGATTCCTTTAATGCATTTATTGTTGTTTTCAGATGATTAATGTGTGTCATGTTTTACTTGGTGATACAATTAACTAGAGTCACAGAATCTTGCAAATTGTGAACAAATTAGTGACATGTTTTTATAAAATGGTTTATTATGAGAATATGGAAATCAAATCTTAAACAGAAGCAACATGGTAAAGGCTGGATTAATGTGTGTCCGTTATTAGGTTCTCACATTATGTACAAGAATGTGATTTCATTTTCCATGTTTCTGCTTTCTGGAGTTGATGAGACTCCTCTAACTTGTGCCACTTTCTGTCTTTAATTGTTGCCATGTTTCTAAGTTGTGATGCATTTGCATCGACATTAAAGGGCTCTCCATACAATGTTACAGTTGTGAGAACCCGAATTGAAGGAGGTGCAAAGGTTGTTTGGACTAGTGGAAGCCTGGTGCTTCAAAGTGTGCGAGCCATCTATGCTCTTTGGTTTGAAGTTGGGGAAATGGTTGCTGCCTAATGATAGCCCTTGTGTATGTAATGTTGTACTTGAGTTCCTCATCATCTGATTTGTATGTCATTCAAGCATTAGTGCTTTTCCAGGTGAATCAACTTCGACAAATGAATTCATTTGCTTGTTCAAAGCTGTCTCATTTAATTTTCAATGCTTTATTGTGCATTCAGAAGTGAAAATTGATTTAACTTATTATATTTTCTAATACCATGATCTAATGTATGTGCTCTGTCAACTGATGTTATTTGATGAAACAAGGCAGGGAAATTGGATGATAAAGACACATCACAAGTAATTTCTAAGGGATATTTGTAATACGAAATTTCTTTGATGCAACAGAGTTGATATGCTATCATAAATAAGTTGCTCCCTAATCATCCACCAAGAACTAAGAAAAAACAAACAAAACCCAGAAACCCCAATAGACCTAAAAATGAGACAAAATAAAAATCCAATTTCAAGAACATAAAGAATTCACCAATAACTCCTGCCCTATATTAATCCATTTCCCCGTTGAACAAGGCTTTCATTACAAGCGTTTCTTTACACTGCTAGCTGAGCATGTTCATTCACATTTTCACAGAATTGAAGGAAAGATCACTGCAAACTCAACATGACTGAATGCATATTACCACCATCAAAACATAAATATGCATTATAACAACAAACTTTAAGTTAACAAAACCACACATCACCCACATAAAAATCATCTATTAAGCTTCACAAAAACATACAAAACCTACATAAAAGTCATCCATTAAGTTTGACAAAACCATACAACAACGAAGGAGAACTTATCCATTAAACATAGAACACATTGTTGAGCTTTGGTCACCTTAGGTTTGCATTCCCCTGTTGATAAATTTATAAGAATTAGACAATCAACTTGATTAAGAAAATTTATGTCATAGTTAAATAAATCAATAGAAAGGAATAATTGGAATACCATAAAGAAGACATTGGATTCTTCTGTGAATGACTGAATGCCAGAATTTAGCGAAATAAAGCTATTGAAAGTTGAAAGAGAGTTTGAATTTACCTAAACAGGAAAAGTATACTCCAATATGTTTAAAAAAAATATATAAAACACAATACCAAATATAAATTTAAAATATCTAGTCATTACCATGCTTTCTTGTGTGCAAATTTCGGCTTGTTTGTCAAGTTGAGTTTGAGTATTTTCCTTTGATTAAGCCTTCTGAAAGAATTAATAGTAATGTTAAGGAAAACAATAATTGTGATATTAAGAAAAAAATTTTATAGAATATAACTACCTTTTTCTTATTTCTAATGATCATTTCTTCTACTTTAGACTTCTTTCTCTTTGATGGTGGTCGGCCTTTGCTCCGTACTTTTAGAGGACTTCGAAATTTTACACTTGAACTTGTGCTTCGGCGTTGCTCATTATCTTCTTCTAAAGACATTGGATGTAGAACTTCATTAGAATGACTCCCATAATAATGTGCATTGTCCATCAACTTTTCTATTGCTTCATCCACGTATTTCATCAAAAAATTATATCCCTCCACAGAGGTGGCCCCAATTTCAGCAGCTTTAGAAAAATGAGAACATAATTTATTGTATCGCACATTTTCCTCACTAGTTAGCGGGTTATCGTAGCAATTCACCACACATGTATGCCTTCGTTTTATATCCTTTCTCCACCGGGGTAATATATATCGGTGTGGGATTTCTTTCACATTCTTCTCAATCAAAACCTTGCAAATGTGTCTGCAAAGAATTCCTCTGAACTCAAATAAATTGCATGAGCATTTAATATCAAGTTCTGCTTCATTGTGATACACATTGAATACCATTTTCCTTCTGACTTTGCCTTCTTTTCCCCTAAAAATGTCTGTCACTTGGAATGTATATATTTGCCCATCTGATCTGATAATTGTAAAATTACAATACAACATTCCCCGCAACTCATCTTGAAATAACTTAAAGATTTCATTTGTATAGGCTTCTTGTAGTTGCTTCTCAAAATAACAATCATTAGCATTGGAAAACTTGAGTTCAAAGATGCAAAATCAGCCTTTGTTTCTTTTTCAATCTTACTTTTCAATGCATTATCATATTGCTCCACAATTTGTTTCAATGATGTTGTTGGACCAACATACCCATCAAAAAAAAGCATTGATGCTTTCACTTCTTTGAGTTGTGGACATCCCCGCCCAAAAAATGCCTCTCACATATACGGGAGCCCATCGATGCCGAATTTTATACAAAGAATTCAGCCATTCATTTTTTTCAACATTATAGTCCTTTACCATCATCAACCAAATGTCTTCAAATTCTTGAATATCAACTGCTTCGTAAATGATACTTTTCAAAATTTTCTTTATTGCTTTATATTCAGTTAGTCCACCAAGCTTCTCTAGAACTTTCTTCATAATGTGCCAAAGATAGAGGCGATGATGAGAATTTGGAAATACCACTCTAATTGCTCCTTGGATGGCCATGCATTGATCTGTAATGATGGCTTTGGGGGCTTTACCTGACATGCATTCTAGCCAAGTTTTGAACAACCATATGTGAGTTTCAGTATCTTCCTTTGATAATAAACCGCATCCAAACAAGATTGTTTGCCCGTGGTGATTCACACCAACAAATGGAGCAAAAGGCATATCATACTTATTCGTTAAGTATGTCGTGTCAAAGGAGATAACATCACCGAAGGCTTCATAAGCAGCTCTAGACCTTGCATCTGCCCAAAAACCGTTTCTCAAACGACCTTCCTCATCCATATCAATGAGATGAAAAAAATTAGAATTTCTCTGTTGCATGCGCAAGAAATAATTTGCAAGTGCATCAGCATCCCCAACTCCTAGTCTGAACTGCCTTGCTTTTGCAATGTAGTTCGACAATCCTTCTCAGTGTATGTCAGATTTTCATATCCCCCACCTTCAACGGCTAAAGAATGAAAATTTTTGCTTAAATTTATGCCTGCTTGATCATTTACTTCAAGCATTCTCCTCACATTTGCATCTATTTTTTTATTGCACTTTTGGAAACGAGATTTATGTTGACTCAGTGCATGATTATGTTCCAAAATGACACTAGAAATAGTAAAGCATCCATCATTGCCAACAATCACATTAATCTTGGCTTGACAATTTGTTTTGGTGGATAACCTTGGATTGAAAGAATTTTTTGCTGTTGATATCCTTTTCCCACTTTTTACACATGCAAGTGTATAGTATTTCAACTTTCCATCATCACCCGACCTTGTACGATTTTTTGTAATACCAAACCCTTCTTGCCGAGCATACTCAATATAGAAGTTGTAAACTTCTTGTTCGGAACTAAGTACCATACCGGCTGTTGGCACAATCTTCTTAGGCAATGAATCCTCTGGTTGTGTTAATTGCTCTTTCTCTTTGTTCAATGTTTCTACATCAAAAGATCCAACCATGGTCTCGTTCATGGCCGGTTCAGAATAACCAATGTCTAAATCTTCCATATTTTCCTTGTTGGAATCTATAATGATAGATAAATATAAGTGAGTGCAAACACAACTTTCACACACAAAATTCAGCAATGGCAATGATCATTGAGGTAAAACATTACAATTAAGTGTATGCTTAAAAAATAAATAAATAAAATTACAATGAAATGAAAATCATAGTGAAGCATTGAATGGCTGGCATTAAATGGTAATGTGACTATTCCCAGAAAGATGCATATATTGTTCACTTTTGGAAAAAATATCCAGTTAATAAATATGATGAAGACTTCCGTTTGTCATCAATTAAATGATCTGTGTCATGTCCTTTACTTTAGCATTAATTTTGGTTATTAGTTTTTATTAAGAATGGGAAAGAGTTCCTAAGAGCTTCTTTCAAAGATCAACATTTATAATCACTCACTCAGCATGTAATTTACTACTAACTATATATAATGCTTGCTAAGAATAATAGCTCTTTGATTTTTTTTACTATTTTTTTAGCACATGCTCAGCAAACCAAAACTCTTCACAGCCTTAATTCATGGTTTCTACAAAGTTTTACATGATAAATAAAGGAAACAAGCACATGCTTTTGGTTCATAAAACTCAAGAATCCAAATTTCAAACATTATTCACACTGTGGCCGACGAGCGGCCGACTGGTTCGGTGATGCGGCCTTGCGAGTGACGGACGGGTGACTGGTTCGGTGATGCGGCGAAGATGAGGACTGTGGTGACGGGCGCGTGTGTGACCGGCGACGGGTCCGACGATGGTGCGAAGATGAGGACTGTGGTGACGGGCGCGTGTGTGACCGGCGACGGGTCCGACGATGGTGCGAAGATGAGGACTGTGGTGACGGCCGAGTGACCGGTGACCGGTCCGACGATGGAGGATCGTGGTGATGAAGCAGAGAAGAAGAGGAATTAGGGCTGAGATGAAATGGGAGATGAAGTGGGTTACTCTTTCTTCTATAATATTATATTAAAATGAAATGCTGAGTAGGAGAGAGATGAAGTGGCCATGTGAGTAGTGTTAAAAAATCGTGTGACTTGGTAGTGCTATATAGCATTTCTCTATTATTACTATTATTATTATTATTATTATCAGAATTATTGTAATACTCATGTCAATGCAGTCTTAAACGCAAATTACTATTATTATAAGTATTATTGTACTATTGTAGGCCATTACTATATTTAAGTACTATTCACCTGAGAATGTTATTAGCTTCCCTAGGTTTTTCCAACTCAAAATGAGTGGCTTTGGGGGACTGCAGGAGGGGAGAGAAAAAAAAGAAAAGAAAAGAACATGAGTTACAAGTTTTGGAAATTAATGGAATGAAGAGGAAGAAAAGGGTAGGAAGGATGGAAGGTGAATGGGTTAGATCTTGCTCTTCATTTTTGTGATGTTGTATGCTATTCAACTCTTTATATCTTCCCTTAAAGCTTTTGCCCTAAATTATGTTAGCATGTATAATTGTATGTAATGTGCAGAACTGTGGGAATAATTAAACGTTTTACTGCTTTCATTGTGTTTAATTTGGAGTTGATTGTTGTGTGACTTTAGTTGAAGGTGGCTATTATAAGAGAGAAGGTATGGCCCAAGGCAATACAATATAGGAAGATAAAAGGAATG